>NC_040037.1:44997406-45112637 GCF_003713205.1 Coffea eugenioides
TATCTTGACCGTTATCTTACTATACATATTTATAAATCATAATTACTTATTATTATTATCGTCCTTGACGTCGCTACTTTGCTTTATTACCACTTATATATATATATATTTATTAATTAGTTACTATTACCTTTCACTTTATTTTCACCTTTGTGCGTGTGTAGGTGTTACTATTATTTATGTATATATGTACCTATATATATATTGACTTATCATTATAATTATTGTCTTAAGTTATTGCACTTGTATTTATATTCATACCTTCGTTAACAATCTTTATTTGTTTCCTCCATATTATTATTACTATTATTATTATTATTTTAAGCACTTCGTTCAACAATCTAAAGCTTATCTTATCTTGTACAACTTAATCTAATAAGGCTTGGTTAAAATGTTTTAAATTTCTATTTAAGTACCTTAGACTTAATTAATAAGGTAATATTTCAAATGACTAACCCTCACTTCCAACAATTATATTAGATTGGGTCCTAAATTTTAATATCCACAATATACTATAAAAATGGGTTAGTTATATTCAAAATCTATTTGTTAAATATTTACTAAATCTTTATACTATAGTTTGGTCCAAGTTTAAATTGCTCTCTCTTTACTTATTTATTTTTGTTTATTGTTATCATTATTTTTCATTTTATTTTATTTTATTATTAATATTTATATTTTTTTTTCTAGTGGGGCCCTTGGTTGGCCAATGGCCAACCATGGTCGCCAGAGAGCCTGGCGACCCAAATTGCTCCATTGTCGCCAGCAAGTGCTGGCGACAACATCTAATGTTTTTTTTTTTTTTCTTAGCCTTGGGTTGGCCGACAACCTTTGGAATTCTTCTTGTGGCGTTGCTTCTGCATCGCCCTGGCCGAAACAGAGCAGCGGCAGCCGCCGCTGCTCTTCCCTTTTTTTTTTTTTTTTTTCCTTCTTTTAAACAGATTCAAACACCCCAAAAATCAGGATTAAAATCAACCCCCCCTATTTCCATTAATCCAGATGTGAATCTTATTGAAACATATATATCTAAACCTATATAGCAATAATACATGTCCATAAGATTTCCTAATTAATACCACTACTAAAGCGTTTACAACCAAAAAGAAGTTTTCTTACGTGAACTCGAAACTTACAGGTTTAGGTGCCTAGTCGTCGGATCGATTGACGGTGTCGCCTGCTTCTCCTTCCCTCCCTTCTGACGGCTCTTGCTCTAGGGAGGTAGACGAAAGAGAGGTAAGACTAGGGTTATTTTTCTGTCTAGGGTTTTAGTAAAATTCTAACCCTAGCAATACTTACTGATAGGTGACTTGAGTCAGAGTTTTACTTTATTAGAGCCCATTAGCCCATCCTACAGTTACTTTATTTATTTTTTTTTTCTTTTACCTAGCAAATTTTATCTTTTTAATTAATTGGAAAAAAAATTACAATAATGCCATAATAAAATAGGGGCCAAAAATCGCGGGTTTCACATATGATATCACTTAATAAAAGAAAATAGAGCAAATATAATTGTAAGTGCTCCTTAGGTTCAAAAGCTCACATATGAATTAAATATGTCAAATCTTGTACATCCTTCATTCAAGTCAATTGCAAGAAAATATAATACTTAAACCAATAATATTACACTATTCATATTTGCATCTTGACTGCTTGTTCAGAAGATAAAAGAAGCTCCAAAACCAGATTAAAAACTTATAAATTTTCATAAATTTTTTTTGGTAATTTTCACTTTAAATATCCCTCCCCACACATAAATCGGACATTGTCCTCAATGGATAAAAATAAAGAGCCAAAAAGGAATAAGAGGACTCCCCTAATTATTGAGCCAAGCACTCGGGGCAACAGAGGGCTGAAAACCAACATGAGCAAAATAGGCAGCCAAGGTTTGGGCCATAACAGAATTGTGACGGACAACCGGTGATCGATGTGTCGAAACTGTGCACCCAAATGGAAAAGCTAACATTTTGGAAGTTTATTTTGTTTCTTTGATACTGTCTTTTTCTTGGCCATAATTCAACAAAGCAATTAACTAATCCAAGACCAATATCGCAGAATTAACAGCAACAAATCAACTAGAGAGTCTAAATTCAATCACCAGTAGAAATAATTAATTTTGACAGCCCATTGTAATCTTTCAAGAGGCAACAACAGACAGCAATTAATAGATAGTCAAGATGGAGGAAATAATAGCCAACACGATCAATCCATTCAACCGACAACCATGTATATCCACAACTGATAACCAATGATTAAGAGTACACGAATAACCAAACTTCCCAAAATCAACAACCGATGGACCCACAAGCAATTGTACCAACCAGAATTGATAAGCAATTAACAATGAAAATTCATCAACCTCAAGTAATAGTCAACAACAACCTCCACGAGTCAACATCCATGATTGATATGCATTAACCAGAAGACAAACATTAACAAATACTATCCAATTGATAACCAATCAACACTTTATGAACCAGATCCCATCTCCGGGGGCAGAATAATACTTGCATGAGTATTCAGCAATTATGAAATTTGAGCAACAAAATTTACTCTAAACTGCTACTGTTGTCGGCAATGAAATTGTAAGAAAGGCTGGTCGGGAAGAGTTCAAATTGCTGATGAAGAAGATTGCAGTGGTAGCAACCACCGGACTTACACACGAATGGATCAGAGGTGACAACTAAGGAATCGCTGATGGCCGACCAAAACGCAAGAATTGACTGCTGCTCCACTGAACCAGCGACGATGAAGCTTCGTGCTTCAATGATAACTGACGAACACAAGCAGGAGCGATAAATAGAAACTTCGGTGAAGGTGGTGGACAACTATAGGTGATGATTAAGCATGACGATGCTCGTTTCGTTTTAATTTGTGAAGGTGGTCGGCTGCTCTTGGGAACGAAAAGAAAAGAGATTAGTTAGGGTCTTTATAGTAAAAAGGGCAAAGTTTAAATAAGAATGACAATAAGAAAAAGAATATAAAATCAACTAAGAGATATATGTGCAAGTCTATTATCCAGAATTAGACCGTATCCAAACTTTTTTTTTTGATTGAATAACTCCTGTTGTAATGCATGATTGTGCTTTATTTTGTCAGGTTTTAAAAACATCAATTTGCACTCAGTATAGAGCGTGGGCAGTCTTATAATAGAAAGTCTTTTGCCCAAAAAATTTGCACTCATTCAAATTGAAAACGTCATAGAGTGCGCCCGCAGCCTACAAAAAAAATCTTCTACCAAAAGAAAATGAAATAAACTTAAGTTTCACACAAAACCTTGAAATAAAACACAAAATGATTAAAAATTGAAATTCTTGGGTTGCCTTCCAAGTAGCATTTTTTTTAACGTTTTTGGCAAGCTGATACCATATTTATTCTAGGAGGATAAAATCTTTTAGTTTTTTTTTCATTACTTCCTCCTCATGCTATTAATCTTTAAGCAAACGAGTCACTTTGTTTCCTGGTTCAAGATGTTTGGTCACTATAATTCCTAACTTTTCGAGCCATTAAGTTGAAAAACTTCTAGATCCTCGCACTTAGGAGGTAAATTCTATTGTCGTACAAATGAAGCATTTTCTCTCATACAGATTTTTTCATTGCCATTTAGCTTCTCAATTTTGTGAAGCATTCCCAAAATTTCTCGGTCTTCCTCCTCTTCCTTGGATCTTGCAAATCAGCTATAGAATGAAAGAGGTATCACCACAATTAGGGGCTGTTCACTATACTCTTTCATTGGAAAGGTTTGAAGTTGGGGTCTTATTCCTTCTTTCTCAACTTCCTCTTCAACTGCATGCTTAAATCCTACATTTTGAAACTCTTACAGTCCTTTATTACTTTTCAAGGTAATTGCACTCATATTTTATTTGGGATTGACAATAGTCTGTGAGTGCAATTCTTCAAAAATTTGAGACTCCAATCAGTTCACTCTAGATACCATCAACTCATTTGATTATCCAAGTTTCGAATGCTCGTTCTTGTCTCCCGTTGAAATTATTGTATGTTAGTAGCTGGTAATTTAATAATTTCTTCAAGAAATATAACAGGTGTGGATGATGGTTGTTGCAATGGAATTGGTGGCCTTGTTGAGTAACTATAGTTGGGGTTGACCCTTCATACTTGAGTGTACATGTTTGAATAAGGATCATACACCCTTTGGAGAGAGATTGGGAATTCTCCAACAGTATAAACTTCGAAATCCAAGTCATCTTGCAGTGTAGGACACATGTTAGTTGGATAACCCGAGTCATAACATATTTCAATGGTTTTAAATTGTTGCACTTGGCCTACAACCAACTTTTCCATAAAAGATGTTAGAAAATGTAAACATTGATCAATAGAAAAGACACCTACCTTATTAACTCTCCTAGAAATGAAATCCCATATATGACCAAGTGTTCAGTATTGAAAGCCATAAACTAGCAACAAAATAAGGGAAAAACAAAAATTTAAAATCCAAAGAAAATAAATCAATAACGCACCAGTCCCCTGCAACAGCGTTAAAATTTGTTGGGTGTCAAACCAGTAAAAATAAAATTCCTACCCTAGAAATGAAATTCAAATATAACAGTGAGTAGGTAGTATTCACAAGGACTAGGTGATTTATTTTCTTAGAGAAACAATAAATAAAATGGGGGATTGGTAGGAAATTAATCCAACTAATCAAATTAAATAAAGAAAAATACAAAATTAAATAAAGCTAAATTAATAAAAGACAAATCACTAGTCAAAGGTCTAATTTCCACTTTGGTTCACTGAATTGATCATTGATGTAAAAACAAAAATTATTTATTTATAAATAGAATGGTTATGATTGTCAACAAACTCTGACAATTTGCTTCTCCTTACTGCTTCGATAATCACAACAAGTTTTGTGACTATTTCTTTTGCCAATTAACGAGCTCTAAACAAGCTCTTAGGATTTAATCTATTGATAGTATTAATAAGTAGAGAAGTTACCAATTTTAACCAACAAACACACAAGCGTGGTTCATTTAAACTAGATTATATATTTCTGTGACATAAATTCAAGAGTTTCTAATACAATCAAATTATATCTCTCGTTACAAAACTAAAATCATCAAATAATTACGAATTTGATATTTTAAATCATAGTAGATTATTTTGTCAAACCAAATAGGGATCCTTTATTCAATTCAATGAAAACAATCATTTCGATAATGAAAAGAGAATATATAAGTCCTTATAAATAAATGAAACAATAAAACAAAATTAGATCTCACAATATTGTTGAACCAAAGTTTTGATTATCCTCTAACTAGAAAGAGAGTTTATCTACTCATCACAGTGGAATCATGACCACAACAAATATTAGGGTTTATTGTTAAGAGAAAGAGAAGAAAAGGAATTGTCGAACAAAAAGACGAAGTAGAAAGGTCCCCTTTGTTCCTACATTTTTCCAATACTAATAGGGAAAAGATGAGGTAAGTGATAGGTTTATACTCTTTAAATAAAGTTATCCGTTGAGATGAACTTTTCGTTGAGGAAGCAAGAGAAAAGAAAGAAGAAAGAGAAAAGTAAATAAAGTTATCCCTGGCACATTAAGAGAGAGGTGCAGCAAATATTGAGCCTGGCGGGGGACCGTCCTATTTTCATGCACTGTTATAGGGAATCGAACAAGGTTGCTGACATCTTGTCCAATGAGGGGGTTTCTCACCCGCTAGAAGAGGTTAGGATTTATGACAGTTGGTACACGATTCCGATGCTGGCCAGGGGGGAAATTAGGCTTAACAGATTAGGAGTGCCTTCCATTAGAAGAATAAAGGGAACTAGGGATTTGGTGTGAAACACATGGGCATTGCCCTGTAAGCGACGTAGAAGATAATATTCATTGCTGGCTCAAAAAAAAAAAAAAAACATCTTGGGGTCATTAAAGCAGCTATACATTTTGATAGTAGGGAATTTTCTTTTGTTCGTATGGAAGTTGAAAGGGTGTAGCTTTTGTTATTTCTAGATTGCATTAGATCTTTGTAACGTGGCTTTTTATTAATAAAATGGGGGCTAGCATCCCCACCCCCGGGACGGGGTTTGCCAAAAAAAAAAAAAAAAAAAAAAAAAAAAAAAAAAAGGAGAAAGGAAAAAAGATAAACAAAAAGTTAGAATAATGAAAGGTTAATTTTGTCCCACAGGGAGTCAAGGATAAAAATAAATGGTTAAGGTGTAAAGTGAGGAATAAGATAATACATTAGTTGTAATTAACCCCTGATTAAGCATGGTTTCTCAAATTTTAAATTTAGTCCCGGTTTCTCACTGCTCTCTCTTGACTTTCCACATGTTGGATTCATGTCGTTATCTCAAATTTTAAATTTAGTCCCGGTTTCCACTGATTCTCTTGATAAAAAAAAAAAAAAAACTCATTCAATAGAGGATGAACAAAAAAACTATTGAGCTTTGGCTATAAAAAAGGAACTAAATTCGTCTTTGATTTAGATCGAAAATTCAAATTCTATCTACAATAAAAAAAATTCAAAGAAAATATCAGTGCATTATTTTGATCTAATTAGTTCTGTATACCTTCTAAATCTTTACACAACTTCTTTAAACTCTTCATCAAAACAGCTAATCAAGGAAATGCCTTTGTACGTCCTGGATTCAGATTGAGGTTTATACATCAATTACTATGCTAATTCATATGACTTTAAATTTAGCGGCTGCCATCATTCAAGAGTAGGCCACTCATTTATGAGTTGATACGACTTAATATACAGGAGTTTTCCTAGTCCAACGACTTTTCTCAGTCATCATGCCGATGAATTGTCAAGCACTTTCCTGTGATCCGTAAGATGCTGGAAAATGGGAGGTGCTCTCTATCAGGGGAAACGTCCACATACCAGACTTGCTCGGTAATTGGCCAGGTGCAAATGCAACAAACCCGAGTTGTGTTTTTCATAGTAGTACAACAATAATTAGATATTAAATGTACTGTGCCTCTTTTATATTGGTTCCAGGCAAGTTAAACGGATAGCTTTTAAGCTTTTGTCATGATTAACTTCTTTTCTGCGATTACACTGTGAAGGCTATTATTCTTATCATAGCTCCATAGAAACATAATGAGCTCACAGAAAATTGTCATTATTCTAACATAATGGCTACCTTCGCTCTTATTTATGGTATGAGGCATGATTTCGCTACCCTTTTAGTGGATGCTTCTCCGACTGGTTAAGTGCAAGTATTTCATTATTAACCTATAAATAGCTGTTTAACTCATGTTAAGAATACAGAAAATTTAAACAAGGAAAGAAATACCGAAACTTAGTACCAACCATTGCAAGCTTGAATGCACTATTACATAAAATCACACTCAACAAAGCGACTTAAAGAAAATAATCACAGGAATAGAAGCTATTCTTCATTTTTTTTTTTGCGCTTCTTTTCAAACTTAACGCACAGAAAGATATTGTTAATCACCTACCACCAGAGAGAAGAGATTCTGCCACAGAATGAGAGAAATATTTGCCTGTGGAAGATGAGGATAACGATTTAATATCTTCATAGCCACCATAGGCAGAGCCAAGACCAATACCAGAAATACCGATGACCAGTGATGATAAATCTGGCAAGGTAACTGATCCCTCCAAGTACAGAAGAACTTGCCTCATACTTGGCCTAATCACTGGTTCTGAGTGAGAGCATAACAAGCCGAGTTTCAGCACCAATTCTGCTTCCTCTTTCACATACTCATTACCCAAATTATGATCAACTGCCTGGAGAATATTGCCCGCTTTCCAGCACGAAAATACCCAATCAACCAAAATGATGTTCTCCGCTGGTGCTGCTCGGGGTTCTATAGGTCTTCTTCCACAGGCAACCTCTAACAAAAAGGCCCCAAACGCATACACATCAGTGCTCGTTGTGGCCCTCCCTGCCCTATTATACTCAGGGGCAAGGTAGCCAAGAGATCCAGCTACATGGGTGGTTTGAGGGAGAGTTCCGTGGTCGTATAGCCTTGCCAGCCCGAAATCTCCTAATCGTCCATTCAGTTCACCATCTAACAGTACATTACTGGCTTTTACATCTCTGTGGATCACTACTTGCTCCCATTCTTCATGTAGGTAGAGTAATCCAGATGCAACACATCTGATGACATGGAATCTTTGGCTCCAGTGGAGTGTATACTTGGGTTGGCTGTATAGAAACCTGTCTAGACTACCGTTGGGCATGAACTCATATACCAAAAGTAACTCTCTTTTACGCCGGCAATAACCCAAGAGCGATACTAAATTTCTGTGGCGTAAGCGACCAATACTGACGATTTCTGCTACAAATTCTCTCATTCCCTGTCTTGCTTGATGAGAGACCTTCTTGACAGCAACCTCAACCTTGTTAGTTGGCAAAACGCCTTTGTAGACCCTGCCAAACCCACCTTCCCCTAGCAGCTCTGTTTCTCTAAACCCCTTGGTAGCAATGTATAAATCTTTATACTTGAACCTGTGAGGTCCGTAGGCAAGCTCCCAATCTTCCAGCACTTCTGCAAACTTCCACTTCCTGCTTAAATAATATGCTGATCCAAAAATTACAGTCAACAACAAAAGTGTGCAAATGAGGGGCAATCCCACCGTGAAAAGTTTAGACACCTTCTTAGGTCCAAACCGAGGTAGCTTAGGGAGCTGAGAGAGATCAAGTGCTTGTGCATCACCATTCACCTTGAAGCTCCATCCCAGTACAAAATGAGATGTCCCTTCAATCGGACTAGTGGATGCAGAAAAGCCAACATACATGGTTTGCTGTAAAATTGTTGAAAGATCACATGACAAAGACAAAAGAGGAGTTTTTGGTTTAGCATCTGCTATTGGAGCTAATGTAACATTGATTCTCCTATCTGCCCCATCGTATTCCACCCAAAGTTGCATCGGTTGGCCACTGGAAAGAGTTAAGTTGTCAAATGAAATCTTATTATTAGCTTGGTAACTTGCTGGCCGAGATACATTAGATCTCAAAGAGTTAATATCAATACCAACATGGTTGCCATCGATATCTCCAAATTCTTCGTTTTGGAAAGTGTCAAGCTCCACTGCAAAAATGTGATTTGTTCGATTTCCAATGGTGCTTCTATTGAAGAGGCCGAGGGACTTTACGGAACGCCCTCCTGGAAGGCCTCTTGTTGGTGCAATCACGAAAGCCATTCCCGGACCGGTCACGACTGCGAGTTCAGGTACCATAGCAAACACAAATTGGGTGGAAAAGGAGAAAGCTGAACCGTTAGACGTGCTCTTGAAATTGATGCGATTAGGATAGAAGGCATGCCCCGTTTGTGATATGGTGGTATTTGTTACTTCTAGGAGGCCATTGTTGGTGATTTTGGCTAATCCATCCAGGCTTAGATTTGATGATTGAAATCCTTGATAGATGAACCCAACGTCGTCAGAAGCTGCTGCACCAGCTGAGATGTGAACTAGAAAATGGGCTACGATTGCTGCTATTAGTGTGAATGACATGGTTTGATGGCTAAGATTTGTGTGTCAATTGCCAAATCCTTTTTAAGCTAATCCTAAGATTGTAGCCTGTTGAAATCACTATCTTGTGCTGTAGTTCCTTCAGTGTTTTGACATAGGGCAGTAGTAGTATTTATGGGAGTTGTTCCGTACAGCTGATGTCACTGCGGTGACGTATTCATTATAGGGCACTAGAGGGAAAAGCTCACCTATGGGTGCGCAAATGAAGAAAAAATTTATATTGGTTTTATTGAAATTAATGGAAGTTATTAGAATTTTGAAATTTTTTTGGCAAACAAACAAAAAATAAAAATTATAAGTGGAAGTTATTAGAAGTTACTAAACTTAAATAGTTATCTTTAGTAAATCTTTACTTTTGTAAGGATAAAATTGAAAAATCAAAAAATGACACAATATTTTAACATCTAACCCCCTCCTCATGCTTTATATATTGAAGATAGTACATAATCACAATATGAAATATTTAATCCATGTGCACCAATTTTTGTTTAAAGAACAAGATTGTGATTTTATAGGCTATGACAACTACAAGAATAGTAGGAAACTGAATCCAACCACAGTCGCACTGGCCTTAAATCCAATATTCAATAAGAGATTGGTACAATTGACATGATTGCTATATTTCTTATAATAGTTAATGTATGCTTATAAATATAGTTGTATTCGCATGTTCATTTGATATACATGAACAAAATAATGTTACATAAACCATGTCATGTAAAATATACAATAACTATGTAATAATACCAAACACTATCTTACCTGCCCCAAACTCGTTCAATATCTTCCTTAGCTTTTTGAAAAAGGAGAGACAGCACATACTGATTGAAAGGACACCATTATGTCTGTTTATATAATTTTTATTTATGCTGGGATAAAATTAAAAAAAGAAAAAGAAAAAGAATTTAACAGCAAAGTCAGGCTTGGTCCTTTAGATTTAAACAGATGTGTGTTTTCTTTACTAAATAGTTACTAATAGTTGGTTAGCACGAGTATAGATAGTTTAATGGCTCAAAAACAATTGATGTGGGGACATTATATACCAAATCCAAAGGGTGCTCAAAAAAGTGGATGTTATGACTTTGGGTGGTTATGCAGTGTTTGTCCTCGACTATGTGTGGGTAAAAACGAAATGAGATGCCCCAAGTCCCACTGCAGCAATAGGAGACGAAAGGAAATGATACATACCTTGGGCGGCACATTGGTATGGGTGAAGGGAGTCTGCCAAAATATGCTTTTATTATCTGGTTAACGTTGAAAAGGAAGTTGTCGACTAAGGATAGACTGCTGAAATGGGGTATGACTATTGTGTCTCTTTCAGGTGTGTCTTATGTGTCCTGGCAGATGAGTCCCTAGACCGCTTGTTTTTTGCTTGTGCCTTTTCCTGATGCGTGTGGGATTAAGGTGCAGCATTCTTATGTTTGATGTGTAGAGGTCTCTTACCTTGGAGTCAGGAAAAGGAATGGTGGTGTAAGCATTCTTATTGGAAATCTTTTAGTGCAAAACTGAGAAGACTGGTGCTTGCAGTAACTATGTGGCAACTGTGGCAGAAAAGAATTAAGAAGTCTTTCTGCTTGTTGAGGCAATCTCCATAATATCTTGGCCAAAGGTTCCGCAAACTCAGGAAAGTTGGAAGTTGAAATCGGAGGGGAGATTACATTTGGATTGCTTGTATGGTTGAGTAATGAACTGTATAGAAATTCTTTTTTGTATTGTTGTATGTCTATAGGATGTGTACGATGATTGCTTAGATCATTAGAGGTGATTGTTGATGCATTAGGGAAAGATTCCCTTCGTAAAGCTGATTTTCTTATGATTAATAGAAGTATGAATTTTGCCCTCCCCCCCCCCCCCCCACACCACAATCCCACAAAAAAGCCTTGAATTAATCACTTCTGAATCCGTTGTCTCAGCCTAAAATTACTGGATTAGCCCTGGGACCTCAAGCGCTACAGTTGATATCGAAAACGACTTTCGCACGATTTCTGCATGGGGTATGGCTGGGTCCAAATGGTATTATAGTTTCAGTTATGCAAGGGAATGCTCGAGTTAAGTGCTGTGGTCTAAGTGGCATTATAGTTCTATTTATGCAAGGGAGTGCATGAATTAAATGCCACATTTGATAGAAAGTACCTCTAAAACTTGTGGATGACTAAAACTTACGTGCCTAAGTGACATGTTCGATGGGAGGTCACCTCTATAACTTGTGGGGCTAATTCCATTAATGGATAGTTCAGCTCCTATTATGAATCGACTTTACAAGGACGCAACCACAAGAGATGGTAAATGAGAGTCCCCAAGTCCCATATCAGAAGCGAGAGAAAAAAAAAAAGAAATAAAATATAATTTTGGATTTGTTAGGTTATTTTTAATTTGAATTAACCATTTTGAATCTTTGATTTCACTCAAAAGTCATCGAGTCAACTAAATGTAATAAAGTTGAACATTCTTATATTGAAACTTGTTTAAATATTTTAAAAAACTTGAAATTATATTCAAATTTAGCTTGCTTATTTATTAAATCGAACTCACATGAGAGATTTTATTTGTTCGAGCATAAATCAAGTTCGAGTAGTTCAAACTTTCACAAACAAGTTACAAATTTTATATTAATCAAGCCAAACTCAAAATTTCGTTAAACAAAAAACTTGTTCATGTTTAGATTGATTAATTAGAAAACAAAGATCGAACAATCTCTTAAAAGGCCAAGTGTGAATCTAGTAATGAATAGTTTGATAACTCATTCAGCACATGGTGCAAAAATGAAAAATGAGGCCCAAAAATCCCACATAAATTCCTATATAGCTATCAAAAAAGTCTAATTTATACGGTAAGAGCTCTGCCCCTACCTGTGAGACGCCTCTGAAAAAAAACAGAACTGTGAATTCTAACGAGCCGAAGCGGACAATAACTAAAATGAATTCCATAGATTCTAGCATCAAGATAATGGCACAATCTGTAGGATCGTCAGACCCAATAGCGCGCACGAGACTCATCCTAAGATGGGGACTCAGTGACGTATGGATGAGGCCCAAAGATTCTAAGATGGTTGATAACTGTGAAAGAGTCGAGTTCATCAGGTAAAGGGTTGATAACCATGACACCAATACGACAAAGAGGACTAAACTAAATATGAGCTTCAAAGACAGATTCTCGCATCAATATAATGGCAACGTCTATGGGACCTTGGACCGTACACAGACACTCTTAGGAAATAGTAATAACTGCAACTATAGAAAATGACTTTGGCGTGAAGATTCATTTTCTTTAAGGAAATTTGCTTCCATTATTCTACTATCGAGTTTGTGACAATTCCTTTTAGGAATAACAAAGCCAATCAGAATTTCCACACATTAATATGCCAAAATTCTCTCAAGAACAGTTTTAGAGAATATCGTTTTGAAAGAAGTAGAAGAATAGTAAAATTAGAAGTCAAAGCAAGTTTTCTGATATTTGGACACTCTTATTTATAACGTTTAAATACCCCTAAAGAAATGTCATGTCTTTTGAAAATATATTTCTTCATGAATATGCACCTTTTTAAAATGAATGGACACTTAATGGTTGTATGAGTTGTATCATTAGATACAACCTCTAAAAGGAAACCGTTTAGTTAAGAAGAAATATTAAAACTAAATTAATTAAAATTAATTTCGGTTCTTAAGACTCAAGTGCCAATCTTTTAACCATTAAATTTATACTATTCTAATTTAATAGTCAACATAACAAATGCATGTGCAATTTTGAAATTTCCCTCCAAAATTTCCCACCATCCAACTTTATTTGAATAGGTGTGCAATTGATTATAAATCTCTTCTATTCTTCACACACTTTCAATGTGGGACTCATCACTAATTATTTCTTACAATCCCCCACTTAGTTAGTGATAAATCAAAATCAAAACATTTTAAGATTTATGTATAAAATAGGTGTCTTTTGACTTAAACCTATTATTAGTATAATTATTTCAAAACCTTGTTGAAATTGATGGTAATTATAAATTTTAAATCACAATTCCTATATAACAAGATTGAAAATAACTATACACATAAATCTTAATTATTTCTCATAAAACGTTTACCGTGAGTTTTAGCACCGTATTATGGGACTTCCTTAATTGGAGGGCTTATGGTCATATAAGCACAAGGACCAAAGACTTCGGGTTGCCTCATAGTTAAGAAAGATGTTGCATGCATCCAAATCAACAAGCACTGACAATACATAAAAGATTCCTTTCATGATTGTTGATATTTACCCTTATCACCAGTAGTGTACTAGTAAATACATGAAAGATTCCTTTCATGATTGTTGATATTTACCCTTATCACCAGTAGTGTACTAGTAAATATGCCAAAGAGGTACTCAGGAATGTCAACAGGATGGTGCATTATTTATCTATGTATGCAAAATTTGCCACCTGTTTTGAATTCCTATGAAATTCTACTCTATCTTTATTCATCAATTCATATTGGACGTTTTTCAACAAATTTTGTAATAAAATTGATATTACTATTTTTATCAAGGGGGAAAAAAGAAGAAAGAACTAGAAAAAAGTTGGAGACACGGTCTCGGTCATCTCAGGGCAAGCAAAAGAGAATGTGTGGACTGTGGAGGACGTGGATGGACCGATGGATGGAAGCAGGTGAGTGAGAAGAAATGAGTGAGAAGAAAAGTCAGTGGAAATCCAAGAATAAACAAAAAAACAAGTGCCCGTAGGGTCCTTGAAGGGTCCTTGTCTATTGGTCTCTTACATTTAAACACTTTACCGATGATTTTTACCGGTAGGTTACCTTTCCAATTATTAGCTGCTACAATAAATTCGAGAGTGAATTCTTTCCAACCGTTTTTCAACTCGGACTGGAAGACGAATAGGTGAGGCTCAGGGATCAGGTGCTAAAGGTCCGACCAATCAGATTGGAATTAAAATATCAGGTGACATTAGGATGATGTCATAAATATATTAGTAAAAATTATTTAGTTAATATACAAAATATTATGTAAATATCTACTAATCTGATGACAAATGTCCTTTTTGCGTTTTTTTTTTTTGTTTTTGGCAACATTGTTTGATTCTAAATCTTTTAAACTTAACTCAAATTTTGATACTATAAAACTTCAAATGCACATTGGTAACTCTGGAACTAAGTTATTAAGACCCATTTGAAGAAAATATGAATTTAAGGATGCAAATACAAATAATAAAATGTTTATAAGACTTTTTATATTTATTCAAAACATCTATCGTCTAAAGTCAAATACTAAAGAAGTTTTGGACACTAATGTATAAGTTCTATCTTTTATAACCTAATTGGAACCATTGCTGCTGCGCTGTGCCTCCAGAGCCTAGACTACAAGTTCATCGTCTTCGATTTCTTTTCTTCGTATTTTCACTATTTGACCTTCCTTTTTTTTCCCTTCATTCTACAAACACATAAAATAGATATTTCTACTCTTTATTCATTTTCTCTTCACTTTTTTGTTCTCCATTTGAAACCTTTCCATCTCTCTCCCATCTTTTTGTCCTTTTGATTCTTCATCTTCTTTTTCTTGATTTTCTTTTGTTTTACCCCTTTTTAAGTTCAGATCTGCTATTAGTTTTGGTTTAAGGGATAAATTTTCCATTGTTGAAGTTATAAAAAGAAAAAATGTCAAGTTAAAAGAAAAAGGTGAGTGGCAAGTAAAAAAGAAAAATCGAGTTCCTAATGGTTTTCTGGGCTTACGGTCGAACCTAGCTTTTGATGGGGTTTGATGATTGGTCTTTTCCAAAACGATTTTTTAATTCAACTTGGACCAGATACATATCCGGTTCTGATTGAATCGGCTGGTCTGATCCAAGTTTAAAAACACAATTTCCAACGGTCTGAGGCTAACTAAATTTGTTGTTCAACTCCCTCACTGCTCTCGTCTTTCCACACTAGACAAATGAAAACAACAAGAGCTCCAACTCCAAGCCTATCTTCTTTTTTTTCTTTTTTTTTGTCGAAACGATAACTTTATATATCATCCTAAACACTTTACAATAATTGGACAAGGGTCCAAACAAAAAAGACAACTGTCGCATCATGAGTTGATGCATTAGCATCTAAGATTGAGATTAACCCATTCTTGATCAAACCAGCAGTTAAGAGCGTGCAAGCTCAACTTAATGCTATCTTAATGCTATCTAATTTTCTTGTACTAGTTACAGAAAAGGAGCACAGATGAAACATTCTACACAAGGACTGAATATTCTCTAAAAGTGTTGCCAACCCCAAGCCTATCCTTTGGGTATTTTATGAAGTCTAGTGCACGTGAAAGCGGGTCTCACAAGTTGAGTTGTATCTAATTTAAATCGGTTGGTGTAATTTTTATTACTTTTGTATGAACTCATACAGTATAGTTATAAATTTGAATATGACAATTCATACAATTAAACAAGCAAAAATTTATAATTATATTAAAATTATAGGGATTTATACCAAATATCAATAAGAATTACACGAATCGGTTAAAACTGAATAGGACTTGACTTGTAAGCTGTCACGAATGATTGCATAACGTTAGACTGGTTGGTTGGGTCTTAACGAAAGCTATATATCTGTAACACCATAACCATTCATGATAGTATGTGCAGACTACTGCTAGGTCCGTGTACAAAGAATCATACAAGTTGTTTGGGTAAAGGATGGACAAACCTAATTAAGGAAACGCATTGGATTTGGATGTCCTGGATTTAGATTGAGGCTTACACATTGATTATATGCTATTATGACTTTAAATTTGGTAGCTAGCATCTACAAGACTACCCCATTCATTTATGAGTTGATAAGAATTCACTAAATGTAGAGCCATTGTGCTAGTCTATGAACTTTCTTTGTAAAATCTCAATTACAATTAATTCTCAAGCACTTTTCGGTGATCCATGAGATGCTGGAAAATGGGATGTGCTCTTTAAAGTGGGGAACATCAAAATATGACACTGAAGTAAAATAGGCCAAACTGTTGCATGAACAATTCAAAGAAATAATCAAAGGGTGTTTCACAAACAACTCTTAATAAGATTCAAAGAACTTTAGGAAATCGTGAAAAAACTCACAAACAACTTTTCTTTTCTTTTTTTTTTTAGCATAAGTGGGAGGGCTTGAATCTAGAAGTAGAATCTCTCATTTATACTTTCTTTCCCCAAACCACCAAATCCATCCCCTCAAACTCACAAAGAACTTGGTAATGAACCAAAGGAAAATTTTATTGATAACTGAAGTGATCTCCGAAAGGGCCTATTTATAGACTTGAAAACAAGAGAACTAAAAGAAATGTTTTGTTAGTTAAAGCAAGCAATCAAGCCATTCAATTATTCTAATTATATCAATCATTTGTTCTAATAAAATCACAGAAAAATAAAATAAAATCCTACTAAATCTCATTATATCTTGGCATTATGGTAAAATGTGATTAAATTTTCATGTGGTATTATTGCCATAATATTCTTCTTCCTTTCATTTTTCATGCGATCTATTTTGGTCAAAAAATCTTCCAAAATATGTTTTACATCAATCCCTCCCCTTTGAGAAGAACTCGTTCTCGAGTTGTTTTGAAGAGTAGGATAGAGAGGTTTGTCAAATGGATGATGAAAGAAAAGATCTGCAATATTGAACATGCGTGAGATATCCCATGATTCCGGCAAATCAATAGCATGAGCATTTGGATTAATCCTTTGCAAAATCCTGTAAGGACCATATTTGCATGGCTGCAACTTATGGTATTGGCTAACTAGAAACAGCTGTTTGCGCAAGAAAATTATCACCTTATCCCCAACTTTAAATTTTGCAACCCGACGATGCTTATCCGTAGCAACTTTAAATTTTGCATTAGTGGCTTCCAACTTCTACTTGATTTCCTCCTGTATAACATGTGTATCCTTTGCCATATTTCGTATTACAACACTATATCCTAGAATACTAGGAAGTTTCACCAAATCAACTACATGTTTAGGAGGTTTCACGTATACAATAGATACCGGTGATCTTCCAGTTGAGCTATGAATTGCATTATTAAATGCAAAGTCAGCTTGAGGAATTGCATGGTACCACTGTCGAGGACATTCTTCACAAATGTATCTCACGAAGTTGCCAAGAATATAACAAAGTGTCAAATATCATCTACAAGGTTAGCCATAGCCAAAAGTGGCTCAAGAACTTGGTGTCTCTTTCAAAAGTGATAGATTTTGGCACTCTATACAAATGAACTACCTCTCGAAAGAATAATTGAGCAATATGAGACGAGTTTGAAGTCTTGTGACACAGAAAAAGGCGCACCATTTTTTAAAATCTATCAACAACCACAAACACATAATCTATATCGTTGAGTTCTAGGTACTCCAAGCACAAATCCCATTGTTAGTCTTTCCAAATAGTTTCAAAGACAAGCAATGGAGTATATAACCCTGTATTTTGAGATTGCCCCTTTGTTGTTTTGCAAGTGTAGCATTTACATATAAAGTTTTGCATATCAAGCTTCAATTGAGGCAAGAAATCCCTTTCCTCCAAATCTGAAGTAGTCTTATCAATGCCTAAGTGTCCACTAAGACCACCATCATGCCAATCACGAATCAACTGCCCGTGCAAGCAAAGATAAGGAATGAATAGATGATTACCTTTGAAAAGATAACCATCATATATATGAAAATCATTCTGTTTTTCCTTAGTCTTGCATGCAAACAACAATTCCTTGAAATCATTATCATCCAGATAGGCTTTTTCCAATACATCAAAATGTATAATTTCATGGTTCATAGTTATAAGCAAAGTTGCACGCCTGCTCAAAGCATCAGCTACCTTGTTCTGCATGCTTCAGAATGAATGGAAATTGCTAAAGATAAGCACTCCACCCAGCATTCATCTTACTATCATACTTCTGATTGTTGTTGTACTTTAAGGCTTGATGATCCATATTAGAGCACAAACTGATTCTGGACCAAGTAGAGTTCCTAGTGCCTTAGAGCAAAAATGACAGTAGAATTTCTGATCATAAGTGAACCACTTCTTGTGAATCTCACTCAATTTCTTGTTAAAAAAAGCCACTAGCTTGCCTTCTTGAGATAAAATAGCTATAATGCTAGTGCTACAGGCATCACGTCACTACGAATAGTTTGCCAACAAGGCATGGTACGACGGTTAGCTTTTCCTTAATTAAGGCAAATTTCTTGTCTTGCTCAGGACTCCGTTGAAATTTCTCCTTCTTCAAGCAATCTATCAATAGTGCTACAATTGAACTGAAATTATAGATAAAACACCGATAGAAAGTTGCTAGCTCATGGAAGCTGCGCATATCAGTCATAGTGCATGGGGGAAGCCAATCACAAATAGTCTTCACTTTTTCCTTATCTGCCGTCATCACTTATTACAAAACCTAAGAAATCCAAGCTTGTCACTAGGAATTTACATGTCTTCAAGTTAATATACAACTTATTGGCCTGCAAAACCACTAGCACTTAGCACAAATGCTCCAAGTGCTCCTGCTCAGCAGCATTGCAAATCAAAATATCTTTAAAGTAAACCATAATAAATTTTCTAATGAATAGTGTTAGAACCACATTCATAAGGTGTATGAAGGTACTTGGGGCATTAGACAATTCAAATGGTATTACTAACCACTCGTACAAGCCATCCTTGGTCTTGAATGCCATTTTCTATTCATCTATTGGATGAATATGGATTTGATGATATTCACTAGTAAGGTCAATCTTTGAGTGAAATCGAGATCCAAATAAGCAATCTAGCATGTCCTCCACTCTAGGAATGGGGAATCAAAATAAGCATATGATCTTGTTGATAGCTTGAGTGTCAACACATGACGAGGTTCTACTATGCACCAAATTTTAATAAAACCTAAACACCCCATTTTCTGCAAGTATACAGATCGTTTATCGAGCATAGGGGATATTAGGTATCAATCCCATAAGAAAGATTATCAATTACCGGTGATTTTCAAATTCTTTTATTATTCAGACTATCACAAGTGTAAGAAATTAAATCTACAATATAACATGAGATAAAAGTAATACAAATAACAATAGAAAGCTCTTAGGCCTATGGGATTCCTTGCTACTCTTACAAGTGAAATTACCGGTTAATTGAATGTTATTATCTTGATTAGTTATGGTAATTTCCTCACGTATGTAATACCTACTCTCATAGTGAATCAACTATACTTGTAGCTAAGCCATACCTAATCTCATGGTTATGAAATTAACTACAAGTTTGATCCTTCTATGAAAATATATGAAAGAAGTCACTAAAACTATAAAGGTGTACCTTTACTATGGTGAGTGTACTCCCAAGTTTAGCACTTCTTTGAACTAGTGTCAAATTTTAATTTTCATTGCTAATTTAACACCTTAATGATTATCACAATTAATGCGCTGTTAATCATGATTAGAAAAGAAAAGGTGATAAATGACTTGTTTAAAATAATATCATCAAATAACAAATATCACTAACAAGATATAAAAAGGTCATCCATAATTCTAGGCATAAACTTTAACTAAACATGAAAAGAATGAAAGAAAAGACCATACTTGTATTATAACTAAATATGAACTCAAATACAAAAGAGAAAGTGGTAAAGAGAAGTCCTTCTTGTCACATGAGTTCCAAGCTCTCCATCTTACTCCTCAATTCTTCATCCAAATCTAACTACAAGTACAAGAAGGATAAACTACACTAAATGTATTATACTAATGAACTAAGAAAAACTAATAAAGACTATATTTTGGTAGTATTTCTAGCCTTCCAAAATTTTGAAATAACCTCAATAAACGCCCTATTTATAGAGGAGTACAAGCTATAGATGAGTTGTTAAAGTTGATGTGAAATATATCTTGAAATTTTCAAAATATTCTTCTACAAGTCTCTGCACTTTTCTTTATAGCTACAGCCAAAATTCTGAGCTGGGGAATAGTTGGAAAAGCTGTGTGAATGCAGAACAAGTTGATATGCAAATTGCAGCTTAATTTGAAGGAAAAAAAGACCTCTAAAAATGCGGGCATGAAGTTCCGTATTACCCCACGTTTTGCTTCTTTGTAGGTTTTCTCATTTCTGATCAGTCTTCAACTTTGCTCTATTTTTCCACCAAATTCAATTACTATTTTGTCGATAATGGAGGCTGAACTAGCTCTTGTACAAAACATAAAAATTGTATCCCTTTGATTTGTCTTTCCAATTCTTCAAGAATCACCTAATTTGGAGTTATGTATACTGAGAAATGACCAAAATACTCTTGACTAGTCAAAACTCTATTTCAACTTTTGACAACAAAAATGGTTGACTATATTTTGACATTTTGACTCATGATATAGATTTCAATGTCATATAAGAAATGTAAAGCTATGTGTTAGCTTCAAAATAGTTCAAGAATCACCTCAATCTGATACTTTTAGCTCAAGATATAGCTGAAATACCAATAGGTGTCAAAACTATTAAACTCCCTTTCTTTTGGATTTGATTGCATTTCATCTCTTGAACATTTACACTTCATATTCCCTTTAAATCCTTTCAAATCATCAACAATCATCCAAATATCTTCTCAATTCACTCCATTTGATGATTGAATCATTAAAACCTATAAAAACATGAAGTTTTCACCACTTTAATCCATAGAAATGCAATTTTTCCCACTTTGAATGACAAAATGTAAACTTCACTAGAAACCTAGTTAATTAGTTATAAAAATGGATAAAACACACAAAAACTAAATAATAAGACATACTTAAACACTCAAAATTCACACTTATCAATGCACATCCTTCAGGAACCATCCATTTTGGGAGTCAAAAAAGTTGGTACTGCACAAGGACTCATGCTAACTCATATGGATCCACAATCTACTTCAAGATCTCATCCTCTTTGGGACTCATATGGAAGTGTGGTAAGTCTGGTAGACTCATCCTAGGAACAAGTTCAATTGCATGTTGGTATCTCTTATAGGAGGTAAACCTATTGACAGCTTATCAGGCGTCATGTTCTCAAACTCATTCAGGATTATTTGCATCTTTGTCGGAATTTTTGGCTTTGGTTTTGTACCTTTACTGCTACTTGCTCCTTTAACCAATAAAGTATACACCTCCTAAGACACTTTGACATCTAAAACGAAAGTTTCTTTCGAAGTTGTAACAGTTAAAAAGTTCTTATTATCACTCTCATAAGACTAACTTAGAATGCACACTTTGTTTTAAGGGTATCAAAGTGATTCTTTTGCTATCTTTTACAAAACTATAAATATTCTCTTGGCCCCTCAAGTGTGTATCTACATCAGATTGCTATAGACAACCTAATAGTATATGACACACATCTATGTCAACCACATCACATCTAATTTCATCAAAATATTTTGCAATGGATAAGTTAGGGTAAGTTAGGGTTAGTGTTAAATTCAATTAAAAAATAGGCCGAATTTTGGGTAAGTTAGGGTTAAACTGAATAAAATCCAACCCATTTAAGAGTTTGAAATGAGTAAAACTCAAACCAATGTAGAAGATTTTCTTTGGGCTAAGATTGAGCTTATTGAAACCTTCATTTACAAAGCCCAATTGATAAGGTTATGTGTTTATATAGAATTTGGTTAAGAAAATAAGGTTAGTAAGGGCAATTTAGTCCAAAGGCAACATAGTCCTTTTACCCCCTCCGTCCCGAAATGATTGTCGCACTTCGGGTCTTGAGCTTATTTTCAACAGTGCCGCATTTTGGTCTAAGTTCCAGCAATACCCCTTCTGTGCATTACTCCATTGAGTGGCAGAAAGAAAATGAAGGGATGACAAGATGTGTGGGACCCGTACTTCAAAAATGTCTCCAACCATTTTTTTGGAAAGTACCTTGCACGACCATTGTTTGCATTTGCTGTGGGACTCATGCATATTAGTGCAACTCTTGTAGTTTTATGGGGCCCATCAAAAGTTTAAAAAGAATCTGGTATATTTAAGGGCATGAGATAGAAATGGGGGAAAGTTTTATTGCCAATTATGGTAAGTGACATTAATTTTGGGACAGACAAAAAAGGAAAACATAATACTTTCAATGGGACAGAGGGAGTATTATAATGTAAGTAGGGGTAAATTAATCAAAAATTTTAAATTAATTAATAGAGGTAAATTTGAAAAAAAATAAAATAATGAATAAGAGCAAATTAGTTAAAATTTTTAATAGAATTAGCAGGGGCAAATTAGTCCGTTTATTATCATATTATTATGTGAGAGTATGGTTATATAATATTCATTATGAATTTGTATCATTTGCAAGGGCAAACTAGTGTAAATATTGTTATGTTGGTAGTAGGGGCAAATTAGTCAAAAAACTTTAAATTAATTAGTAGGAGCAAATTAGTCAATTCATGTTATATTATTATGTGAGGGTAAGGTTATATAATTAAAAGAGTATAAATTTATATTATTTGTTGTAAGGATAGTTAGTCTAAAATTTTATCATCCTACCTCTTGATCATCCCTGAATGACTAATACTACCTCCCTCGTGGGATTATTTTATCCCATAAATTGGGGATTAATTCCATTAGTTGGGATGTGTCATTTTATGTGTAAAATGCAACCAAACATAGGATAATATAGGATGAATAATCCAATCTTGTGTCATCTCATGAATCAAACGGACCCTTAACTAATTGTGTCATATTTGACATGGGATGTGAAGTTTACGTTATCCGCAGGTTTAAGCTTTCTTGGCAATTAGGATAACTAATTGTCATATTCATGATTGGCTATGAGATTGAATAACTAACGAGCAATGCAGCATGGCAAGAAAGGTGAAAGTAGTGCATGTGTAGTTTCCCCATCCTTTTGCCTTTACGAATGGCATGAAATTGTCACTACAAGAAATTTGGCCATTTGTGACAACATTCTCTGTGACAAGAAAGAAACTTGTCACAATTGAAAACTTTACTGACGACTTTTAACGTCGTCATACTTGATCATGGGTTCACCCATCAACAGTGACAACACGGGATAAGTCGTCACACTATGGATGGCGCGCAACTAGTCGGTGTGGCGGGAGATCACCATTGTGACGACTGGAAAATAGGTTGTCACTGAAATTGGTCCTACAGTGATAACTTAAAATATCGTTACAATATGGTTGCCAGTTCTAAATTAATGACAACAATTAGTCGTCACTGTCCAAAGTGTTTATTCCCAACTCACTTTCACTAATTCTACTATGTCACCCTAATTTTTTCAGTATGGCCCATATATTGTAAATAAAATTTATTAATTCTACTATGACACCCTAACTTTTACATTTTAATCCCATATGTCACCCTAATTTTTTCAATGTGGCCCATATGTTGTAAATAAATTTTATTAATTCTACTATATGACACCCTAACCATTACATTTTAGCCCCATATGCCACCCTAATTTTTTTTATATGGCCCATATGCTGTAAATAAATTTAATTAATTATGTTATGACACCCAAACTTTTATATTTTAGCCCCGTATGTGGTACACTAATATCATTAATTCTACCATGACACCTTATCTTTTGCAATTTAGCCTCGTATGTGATAAATCGATTTTATTAATTCTATTATGACACCCTATGCTTTACACTTTAGGTTGTATTTATCATTGGCAAAATGAGGAAGGTATTGTAAAAAAAATGTATACCTATTTTTTAATTATTCCAAACTTAGCTAATACCGTGTTACAAAGTTAAAAAATATAATGAATTCATTATCTAGTTCTCTTGACAACATATGGGAAATTACTGATTGACATAGTGTGAAAATAATGTCAACGAATAATAAAATTTAATATGAAATTAAGTAAAAATCTTGACAATTGCATGACTGGAGTTTGTTATGTATTACAATTTACAATAATCAAATTGTTTATGGTTTATGAATCAGTACTTGTATCAAATAGATTTAGTGTTTCATGCATGTATTAGTAAACCATTTTGGTTATTTGATCAACTAAATAGATTGTTTGGTCTTGTCAGACTACAATTCGTGCATAATTGATAAAATTATTAAATTGATACAAAAAATATTTGCATTAGTTCTATTATGGCACCCGATTGATAAATTGATAAATCAATTTCATTAATTCTATTGTGGCACCCGATGCTTTATACTTTAGGCTGTGTTTATCATTGCCAAAATGAGGAAGGTATTGTAATAAAAAATGAGTACCTGTTTTTTAATTGTTTCAAACTTAGCTAATACAAGTTAAAAATATCATGGATTCATTAAAAAAATTCCATTAATTCTATTATGACACCTTAACTTTTGCAATTTAGCTCCATATGTAGTACACCAATTTCTTTAATTCTACCATTACAACCTAACTTTTGCAATTTAGCCCCATATGTAATTCACCAATTTCATTAAGTCAACTATCGCACTCTAACTTTTGCAATGTATCCCCATATGTAATACATGAATTTTATTAATTGTAGTATGGCACCCTATGGTGTTGCAATTTAGCCCCTTTTTTATTAGCAAAATACATAAGGTATCTTAATAAACTATGTATACATATTTTATAATTTTTCCAAACTTAAGTAATAATTGTTATAAATATAAAAAAAATCATACATTTCCTATTTATCGTGATGGCAACATGGTGGAAAATAAATAATTATGATAATCAAAAAATAGAGGTAGTCAATAGTAGAATTTAACAATAAAACTGAATACAAACTATTTTGATTGTTCGATCAACTAATTTGGTTGTCTGGTTTGTTAGACTGCAAGTCATACATAATTGATAACACCATAAAATGAGTACCAAAAAGATTTTGATAAAGAATGTTTATTTTTTTCAAATCATAAACATATTTCTAACAACATTGTTAGTTTGTAAATTATTTTATTGTATAATAAATTAGAAAAGCCCTATATTAGTTAAAAATGCTAAAAAAGTTTTGCCCAAACACACTAAATTGTCATATTCTATTATTTTAATACGACTTGAGAGTAAAAAAAATAAAATTCAAAATAATAGAAAAACTTAATTAAAGATGAGAAAAAGAAAAAAGAGAGAGGTAGGAGTAAGGACAAACAAAGTGTGATTTTCTTGCATCTATATAGGAAGAATGTGTGTTATTTATACGTACAAAACAAAGAGCGGCAAACTAAAAAATTCAAGAGGCATGGCGGACAAAGGAATTTTGAGGAAATGCCATCGTTTGCTTCACTAGTATGCACTCTATGTCCAAAACACTTAGCCAAAATTTCAGACACTTTTTCCCTTTCTCTTTGTCCTTCTCACTTCCCCGAAGATGAACTCTCTGTATCAAGCTCGCACTACCAAATCCATCATGAACTGAAGTTTGCCATTGTCATCAATTTAGGCAACTTTATCAAGTCCGCACCACCAACATACCTAATTCAGCTATTACACTGGCTTGGTGGCAAGAAATAAAAAATTTGGGCTTGAAAATTTGGGTGAAAGCTGGAGTTTAGAGCTTGAAGCTTGGGAAAAATGAGAAGTTAGGGATTGAAGGTATAGTTTGAGGTAATTTCAATATTATGTGCCTGATTTTGCAATGCATGGTATATATTTTTGTGGGCACGGCTAGTTGCACCTTCTCTGTTTCGTCAGATTTAGTTTTTAGGTTCAATCTTGTTAGTCTCTGATTTAAGCATCAACAAGTTTTGAATCGCTTCTGTTCTGTTCTTATAGATTTGTTGGATTTTCATGAATTGATTCTTTGTTAGTGATTTTTGGCTAGAATGCTGTGAATCTTGATTTGGGTTCTAGCAAAATTTGGTCAAATTCGTCAGGTCTCTTTGGAAATGCTATTTCTTATAGCTAAGAATAATGAACGAGCTGATCCATTTTGGCTTTTCATAAAATCTGAAATCTGAGTTATTTTTAAGAGGTGAACGCTTCAGTCTTGATTTGGTTTTTTGGTAAAAGTAAGAAAGATTGTTGCTTTTCATCCTTTTGTGGAGTTGGATATAAACGGTTGTTTTAAATGAAAACTTGCAGTTTACTTTTTCTCATCCCATGTGTCTGCTACTTCCAAATGTACTTTTATGATTGCTGAAGGGGCTAATTCTCTTTAAATGAAGGCTTTACAGATTTGGCTAGGGAACTTGCAATCATGCACTCACCGTATAATTGCTTAAAAACTGGCATTTGTCCTTGTAACTTCTGTAAAATAGGGTACCTTATATATTCAAGGACCAAGTTAGGCATGAAAGATCTTTTTGGCATATTGTTTTTGGTCATATCTGTTGCTCTCTCAGATTGAGTCAATCAAGGCAAGATATTTATTTACGGATAATAACTTAACAAGCACTATATCATACACATATGTGCAATTCCGTTTAACATAAATTATGGTCTCTCAAATAAGCTATGGACCAAGTCAATGAAAGAAACCCAGAAGAGGCATAACCATTCCATAATAATAATAACAACAATCTAAACTAAATGATTGCTGTGAGTTGCGAAAGTTGGATGCTGTAAGTACCAGCAATCATCTTGCTTTGAACTTCCACCTCTTGAAAATGTATTTATCATCTTGCTCCAAATTATCTAGTTATTAACATTCTCTATTATGTCTCTTAAATGCTTGCTCAGATGGAAACTTTGATGGCTCCTAATTACTGCATTTCCTTTGGATAATCCTTTCTTGTTTAGTTTCATCATAGCAGAGTCTTTTTCATTCCCTTTGTCTCTGCTAACCAATGCTTCTGATTTCTTGTTGCAAATATGGTGCCTTCAAACTGTCAATCAGCTGTAGCATTTTTTGTCATGATTTGTGGCAATAATCCGCTGATTATTGTCATCAATTTGCTAATCTGTCTCAGATTCTTCATTTCTCGAATTAGCTTCTACTTAGTTGCAAAAAACTGTTGTAGTATCTTTAACCATATAAACAGAACCACACTTAGGTGAAAAGCCTAAAGGAAATCTGCTCAACTTTTTCCGTGATGATTTTAACGTATTGAAGCTCAGATATGAAGTTAAACCAGGCTCGTATTTGGTGGAATTATGCTTTTAGGTTCAACTACAATGAGCTCTAGCCTGCGAGCATTGGAGTGAAACAAAGAGATGGAATTTTTGGCCGGATGCACTAATTGTTTATGTAGAACAATGAGAAAAAAAAAAGAAAAAAAGAAAGAAAGAAAGGAAAAAGAAGGTGAGATAAAAATTCTAGTGCCCTTAGATCTTCTATTTTTTAACTCTGCAATAATCCTAAGTAATAATAAACAATCCTTGAGATGCTTGTGTTCTATAGCTTGAAGTTTGAACAAGCCAAGAATCAAAATCCATTGGAAATGGACAACATCAGAGGTTTTTGTTTTAAGTTTGGGCTAGTGTAGCTTACAGTTGAAAGTTTGGGTTTGTAAGTGTGTATCCTTTACAATGTAGACATCAAAGAAAGGAAAAAAGCTGGAAACTTTCAAGCCTTCCCCTAGCTTGTTAGATATAGTTAAAATTTGAACTTCACCTTATGAATGTATCACAAATTTGACTCGGGTTCATACTTGAGCCCAAGGCAAATTCAAATCAAGAAAATAAAATTGTCAAAATCATCAAAAGAGTGCTCAGATCAATTTGATTGAAGCTATACTTGGTGTTAAGTAGATGATTTTTTTTTATATATAACTAAAGCTTTTGGACAAGTTATAAATTTTTGTGGTAGTTACCATGAGGTGTACCCACTAGATTGCTCCATTTATTTGAATTGCATACACATGGGATCGCTTATACCTAGGGGAAACTTCATGTGTGATTAAGAAAAGGCCAGCCCTTTGTTTTGTCTGTTATTTTTCGATATAGCACTGTGCAGTTGTAGTCCTTGGTACCCTTTTATTTATTCAGAATCTGATTATGGTTATTTATGAAGGCTTTTATTTTTTTTTTCTTTACTTACATCCTCCATCAAAATGACATGGTGAAACTCAATTTGATGGCCTTGTTATTGTGTTTTAGTTCTACCTCTGGTTTGTATAAATCTTCCGTCCTATTGTTGGGGAGGCATTAAGGTGACAATAATGATTTTCTCTTTGGCAACCTTCTAGATCAATATACATTTCTCATTATCAGCTGCATATCTCCTCTCTTCTTGCTCCCTCGTTGGTTCTTTCATCTTCCAAGGAGATGCCACGTACAGAGAGTTAAAGGATAAGTCCCGGAAGATTTCTTCATCAGAGAAGGCTTGTACTAGTTGGGAAGATGAATACGATGTTTCATCCAAGCAGGTAAACAAATTCCGACCTTGTTACTATAAATTTGTCTTCAGAACAGTTATCATGCTGGTTATCTGTTTTTGTTTTCTTGTTTGCTTAAAGGATTTGGTGATATTGGTATAAGTGATATGACCAGTACATGAAGTAGAACATCAGTTATTTGATGACTGTCAGAAGTCCTTTGATTGTTAGATGGTTATGTGAGTAAGTAATAGATTGGAGTTGCTTCTGATTATCGAATTTAGGATGGACCATAGCTAGCACTAAGAGTACATCTGTGCATCTTTGCTAGGAACCACACTTAGCAACAATCAGTAAATTTCCAAAATTACTTCTTTTTTGAGGAACTCCTTATATATTTTCACAAGTGGATATTTACGCCGTATTGGCTAATTGAGATTACTTCATTGTGACAACCAAAGAGTTTGTGGACAGAACTCAAGTAAAATCACTTCAACTATGGAGCAACACAAACTCACCCAATATGATCTAAACTTGTCCACTGACAAAAGTACTTGTTGTTCCAGGCCTCGAAGTCAATTACTTTGATAATCAAAAAGTTAGATGTTCTCATAATGTGATTTGAACAAGTTTTTTAATAAAGAAGATATCCAATATCACAATATAATGCTTGGGAATCATTTAAAAATGGCATGTAGATGGTATGAAACTCAATTCATTGTCAGTTTCTAGTCCTTATAATCTAAACTTCTTGTACTTAGATAATACACAACTTGTTAACTATTTCTTGTACTTAGATAACTTGTGTAAGGTTGTAATAGCATATTTTTTTACTAAAGTCTATTCTAATGTATATAATATTTTATTCTCAATGCAGTCCAGTTTGATATTGATCACGAGGAGACTGTTGGATATGATGATAGAGATGGTTGAAGTCTGACATTGGTGGTTCAATCTTTGCTTTAGTTTAGAAATCTAGTACTCTATTTTTTGGGAAGGATACATATTGGCCATTAGTGCTTGAATTGATTATGTGGGTTTTGGGACACAATATTTCTGGTTAACTTCTATTTTGATGAATTCACAAATGTTTATGGCCATATATATGAATTTGTAGCTTCATTCTACATTAATTTTGCCTTTTGTCAAATTGAATGTTCTACTATAATTTGTTGAAATTGCTATGACAATGCTATATTCGTAATGGTCAATTTCAACTCTTCAAAACAAAGCTCAGTGTCAACCTTCGGAGGTTATCACTGACATGCAAGTTCACTAAGTGACTATTATTTTTGTCACTAAATAATAAGACTGATAGTGACAAACTCAGATCGTCACTATAGACTTCAAATTTGTGACGACTTTTGCTATATCTATGACAAAAATATATGCGAAACAGTGACAAGAAAAGCCATCACAGAATGATATCCATTAGTGACGACTTTCCCCTCGTCATTGAATAACAAGATTCTGTGACGACTTTCAAAAGGTTGTCACTTGGACCCATTTGTGACATAGAATCTGTGACAACCACGTGACAACGAAAAAAGTCGTCACTATATCCATATAATGATGACTTTTTGGCTTTCAGTGATGACTTTTTATTGTCACAAAAGGCCAATTTTCTTGTAGTGTGTTGTACAGTAATTCACTTGGGAAACTATTTGTTGTGGGTAATGCATGCACTTGATTTTGTTCAAAATTAATGAATTGATATGCTGTTATTCAATTGAATAAATGTGTCAATTTATTGCATTATGGGTTAATGATTAAAAGGAAAGAATTCTTTGGTTACATATTAGTTGTGTCTTACACAATGTCTCCTTGAATGTTGATTATAGATATGAATCTTTGGCAAATCTTATGAGGTTTTGACATGAATGTTGATTAAGTTTCTCCAGTTTCGGTTTCAAGTCAATCCATTTAATTGAATGCATCGATGGATGACCTTAAGGTTAGTTTTTTTTTTCTACAAACGATATCATTTTATAGATATTAACACTTGACATTACAAGGATTAGTTACAAAAAAGGGATACTACCCTCATATCCGTCCTAGCTAAGTCAGTTAGCCATATTGGAAAATCATTCTCCCATTCAATATCATGTACAAGCTTCACAGCATATTGCGCTAATTCTTGGCTGATTTGATTTTCAGTTCTAGGTATAAACACAAAAGAACATCTTTCAAAAGCTAGACTAAGTTCCTGCACATCTTCTAAGATAGTTGCAGTGATGTAGTCATACTCCTTGCATTTAGTAATCTGCTCAATCACTTATTTGCAGTCTGTATGGACTATAATTTTTGTCCAACCTGCTTGGGTAGCCATCAGTAGAGCATTTCTCACTGCCCGAGCTTCCACTTCACTTGTCGATCCCTTTCCCTGTGTGACAATTCCTTTTGCTTTCAAAAGCTGTCCTTTCCAATTAAGGTTAGTTAAGGTTAGTTAAGGTCTCTTGAAGCTAACATTTGACATGTGATCTACATAGTTCCTTCTTCGAATTTCATTAGCATATTTAAATTACAGTTTATGTATGTTGCTCTTTTGTGAATGATATAAAAGAGCTTATGTGCTTATATAGGTTTCTTGTTTCAGTTAAATAATTCTTGAATTATAATGAATGGTATCACCAAAGTGACCTTTATTATATTTATAGAATTATTTAATAAAGATCCTGAGATGTTCATATTTTGAAATTCTATATTGATTTTCAACTTGGGTTTTTATTAAAAGTTGAAATTGTTACTTGAAATATGAACCTTTGACGTAATATTTGGGGTAGCTTTCTTGGTTCATGTATTTATAAAATATGTCATATATTTCCTTTGTCCATAATTTCACAAGCACAAATAAAGTTTTTAAACAAATTGGACAAAGGGTTTGGGATTTATTTTGAGCAAACAAGTTTTAGTTTGCCAATGTCATAGTTAAATTTATTATCCGTTGACATAAAATATTGCCTCATTAAATGATTTAATGGATTATTACAATTAGTACCACCGAAGTGGCTATTGTTTTAATTCATAAAATTATATGACAAGATTTTGGAATGTCTGTCTTCTAAAAATGTTATCATAATTACATGCCCGAAGGGGGCTACTTATGCATATTAATGTTAGAAGGATTAAGTGATCACCATGCTACATTTATGGTTATACTGTATTTATTTTAGTTAAATGGTTTACTGAATTGTGATAACTGGTACGCTGAACTGGCCATTATCATAACTCATAAATTTATTTAATAAGGATCCTGAGGTGTTTGTCTTTTATAATTGTATTATATAGTTATCTGCCCAAAGATGATAATCATATATATATATATATACTAGGGAGGGACAGCCCGCGCGATGCGCGGGAATTTGGTGGTTGTAATTCAAGATAATTAATAATTATTGTTTAATATTTTGTAGTATAGGAACTGAAGTATGATGATTTTATCATGTGATTTTAATAGAAAAACATAAGTTACGTAGTGAGTCAATAAAATAATGTGCAATGAAACATCCTTATCGTTATACTATGTAAGAATCCGTTGTGATCAAAGGTTATGTTTGAATTTCAACCGCAAAGATAAGGGTAGTTTGAAAAAGTAAAAATGTTTAAAGTGCAATTGAAAATTATCCAAAAGTCTCTTCTAAAACTTATCCAAGATGATAAAACATTTTAAAGTATCAATTGGACCCTCATCTCTCGAATCTAATATATGTTCGTGAAAGATCCCTTAAGCAATGCTTCTGATTTCTCCCTCGACTTAAGCTCAACCTAAATTATCAAGCCAAGTTTATCCATCAATCACTTTGCGTCCAATCTAATCTAAAATAATTTTAGTTTAGACTAACTATTTATATAATTTGGTGGGCATAATACGACTTAATCACATGTTTCTTACAGAGATAATAATGCCCAAAAATGATAGATAGATAAGAAACTTAAGTGGTCTTTTTCAAAGTTTTGTAGAAACTATTCAGATTTGGTGTTTTTTGCTAGGGGCATTTCTTTATAATCTCATAAATAAGTTCAAATCTGCATAATTGTTAAAGATCTGAATTGAAACTATCTTGATTATAAAAAATTGGTGCAAATAATATTTTCTAAATTTGAAATCGTAGAAAATGGTAACTAAAATCAAAAGAAATTCCTCATATGAATTCGAATTGCAAACTGTAGGTAGAAACTGCTTAATAATATTTTCCAATGTTTACTTGTATGAGTATCCAATATAGCAACTCTGTTTAATTTAATTGTTTGAACTATGGATAATAGTTGCTTCAATCAAATCAAGAAACATTATTTATCATTGTACAGCATACAATTATGAGTAAATGAATTCATATAATGCAATCAAAATGGTGCTATAGCTAAAGCATTTAAACTCATCAAGTTCCACTGCAAATTATTTTAAATAGCATAAAAAGTAAATTTTTTGTATTTGAAACTATATAAACAGTAGAATACAAGAACGAGATCATAACAGGGAAAGCAAATAGAGTGCAAATGACATTTTAGTACTATGTAGCATGATTAATTTTCTTTTTTAGTTTCAATGAAGTACAAAATTCTAAGTTAATAAATTTTACAATCATAAAATTCTCAATTAAAATAAACACAAGCTGAATTCCAAATCATATTACATGAAAAAATAACTACTTGAACCATACTATATCCATAATATACAATGCCATAATAATTCTGTTCAACCATCAAAAAATTTGTCAAGCATTAAACTATTAGCAGAATCACCAGGCCTTAACTCCATCCCTTCTTGCTATGCTAATTGCAACACCCACACCCATATGCCTATTGCCTCAAACCCTCAAGTTTCAATCGCTTTCATCGATTTTTCATACCTTAGTTTCGACAATACTGATTAGCGTTTTCAAGCAATCTGAGACCTTAGAAGAAAATGTCAAGGTTGGGGCTTCTTCATGGTAATTGTCGGATCATACCCTTTTCTTTTTTCTTTTTTTTTCCACTTGGGAATTTGGATTCCTAGCTACTTGGTAGCAACAAGACATCGGGAATTCTGGAAATTCAAACTCCTTTCTTTCGAGAACTGTCAAAATATATCATGCTTCTACATGATTTAGTTTGAGTGATATATAGTATGTGACGGTATGTGTAGGTGGTGAATCACGACATATGAGAAAGTCTTTTTTTTTTGGTAAAATAAAGATGCATTAAAACAAAGTCAAAGTCTATAGAGTAATAGTTAAAGTAAAGTCATCCGTGTGTTGATGACACCCTTTTAAGTCTTGCAAAAGTAAGGGAAGGACAAAATCAGGATAGGATTAAAAAAAGGTGGCGTCTTCATTGCAGCTTCTTCCCCAATTCGCTAGCATGTCTACACATTTGTTTGCTTTGCGGTAGTTATGGTAAAAACATAACTGCTGGAATGTAGTCAACAGATCCCTGGAGTCAAGAACAATAGGAGAAAGTTCATGAGAAATAAGGTTATTTGACTTAAATAAAGAGATAATACCTTGGCCGAGGAGGAGAAGATGATAAAATTGCTTTTCTGATTATTTTAGAAAATGACAACATTATCTCAAATCAGAGACAGAATCTCTAGGATCTACTAAGGAAAATAATACAATTAGTCAGTTTTTGGAATTAGAAGTATCAAAAAGCAAACTATATGGAGTTCTTGAATAACCCAATCATCAGAAAAAAAAAACTACATTCGAAGAAGACAAACTCAAAGAACTCACCTCAATTTAAAGGAAAAGCTACGCCTTCCACCAAATATTTAATAGCCATAATAAAACCAAAGAGGTGAAACCGAAAAAGAAGAAAGGGTATCGACTAAACATGGGGGCATAAATATGGTAATGATTGTTCAAATAATAATTAAGTTAATTAATTGTAATTAAAATCCAATTATGTAAACATCCAATTAATTCCTTAACGGATGAGAAAGGTTTTCAGGAAATTGGAAGGCTTGGATGTTAGTATAATAAATGATTAAAAGGGCTTTTATGTAATTCTATCAAAACACAAGCTTAATTCAGTTATACTTGATACTCAACTTGGCACCAAACATTGTAACATACCAAACCTGCCCCTAACCTTAAATGTCTGAAAGGTTATATAAGTAATTATGGTGAAATTAAAGTTGTAATGACTTGAACTCAATGCTCCAATTACACTTCAAACACTCTAACATTCCCAAAATAGCCCCACACTTGCGATTGAAATCTAAAAACCGTCTTTGTCCTAAACTCGTTCTTATATAGTATAAGGATATATATATATATATATCAATTTTAAAAGGGTTGAGTGTGTAGTGAGGGAAAATTATGACCTCTAAAAGGGTCTATCTACTTGAAGTACATTAGTTTTTCTAAAGTTACCTCATTGTGTTCATAACGAGCGCGGGGCATACATACAACAATTAGTTCATCCACAGTCAACTTTTATATTTGTAAAATCCTAAATACTCCACACACGATTTTTCTGCAAGTATACAGGTCGTGAGCAAGTCTAGGGTATTAAGGGTCGATTCCACAGGTGATTTTCAAACTCCTTTATTATCTAAACTACCATAAGCATAAAAGTAATGAAAATAACATTAGAAATCTTCTAGAGATATGGAATTCTTTGCTACTCTTGCAAATGAAGTTAACGGTTAAGGGAATGCTATCATCTTGGTTAGTTATGGCGTAATTTCTTAATGTATGTGAAACCTACTCTCGTAGTAAATCAACTATACTTGTAGTTAAGCCATACCTACTTTCGTGGTTATGAAATTAACTACAAACTCATTCCTTCTACGAAATTACATGAAACAAGTCACTAAAGCCATATTGGTGCATCTCTACTCTCGTGAGTGTACTCCCTAGATTTATCACTTCCTTGAACTAGTGTTAAATTCTAATTCTCGTTGCAAACTTAACACCTTTAGATAATCACAATAATGGCCGATTAATCATGATTAGAAAAGAAAAAGTGATAAATAACTTGCTTAAAATAATATCATTAAATAATCAAGTAAACATCACTAACAAAATATAGAAAGTTCATCCATACTCTAGGCATAAACTTTAACTAAACATGAAGAAAATAAAAGAAAGATCCATACTTGTATTAAACATAAGATGCAATACAAGAAATAAAGTGATAGGAGAAATGCCACCCATGTCACTTGAGCTCCATGCTCTCCATTTTCATCCTCAACTTCATCTAAGTTTAGCTACAAATACAAGAAGGAAACACTACACTAACTGCTCTATACTACCCTAACTAAGAAAAACTAGTGAAGACTACATTTTTGTGGAGTTTCTCTAACCTTCAAAGTTGTTCCAATGGTCTCCAAAGGTTGCTATTTAGAGAGGAATTCAAGAGTCAAATGAGTTGTTTTTAGTTGTCATTTTTAACTCTTGAAACTCCTATGAGTTGTTTCTCCAACTTTCCACCCTTTTCTTGATCAGATACAACCGAAATTGCTAGCTAGAATTGAACTGGAAAAGTTGTGTGAAAGCAAGGCAAGTTGATGAGCAAATTGCAGAAATCCGGTGAGAATACGAGACTTCAAGCCAGGTATTCATGAAGTCGCGTTTTCACTTTTGTGAATTTGGCACCACTTCAACTGCTATTTTCTCGATAATGGAGGTTGAACTAGCTCTTGTGCAAACATGAAAGTTGTTGCCTTTGAGTTATTTTTCCAATGCCACAAGAATCATCCAATTTGAAGTTCTTTGGACCAAGATATGACCAAAATACCCACGACTGGTCAGAGCTATGTTTCAACTTTTGACAACAGAGTTGCAATTCTGTATTTCAACTTTTTAACAATGAAAATGACTGATGTGGACTTTGATGTCTCAATAACAAATGTAGATATTCTCTTATCTTCGAAATGGATCAAGAATTATCTCAATCCGATGCATGTAACTCAAGATACAGCTAAAATACGGAAATGTGTCAAAGCTGTGAAACTTGCTTTCTTTTGTTCTTGATTGCATTTCATCTTTTGCACTTCATATTCTCTTTTCATCACTTTAAACCATCATCAATCATCCAATTATCTTTTCATTTCATGTAATTTGATGATTGAATCGTTAAACCTACAAAAACATGAAGTTTGTACCATAAAAATCCATAGAAATGTAATTTTTTGCCGCTTAAACCACAAAATGCATATTTTCATTAGAATTCTAGTTGATTAGTTATAAAAGTGACTAAAACACACCAAAACTAACTAATAAAGCACACTAAAAATACGTAAAATATCTACTTTTCAAATACCCCGTACTTGAACGATTGCTTGTCCTCAAGCAATTAAAAATACAACCAATAATGATCTAAAGTTTTGAAAATAAACATATGTGCACAAGTCAACTTCATTTTCTCAAAACAAGGTAAATAACTATTATGTAATCACTCAACTAAGCTCAAGTATTCATAATATCAAGTAAAGGAGAGCTAATTATACCGCCATTATGACAAGTTCAAGTCAATTTCTCATCCTTATCCAATTTCACAAGTAAGTAACTCATATGGTCAACAAAACACTTCCTAAACTCATGATCATCTTCTTATTTAACTAAAAGAGGGATTTATTCATATCATATAGCTAAATATTACTTAAGTTGTGAAAGTGCCTTTTTACGCGAAGATTGACATTTTTAGATGAAAATTGCCAGTTACTCAACACTTCACATACTCAAGTTGCTTTGTATACTCTTAATTCAAGTATCGTTTTACGTGAAAGTCGACATTTGTAGATGAAGAATCCTGGTTACCAAGTACAAAAACTATTGGAATAGAACAAATCTTATTTTATTTTTTCATTTTTCATTTTTTTCATTTTTTCTCTTTTTTCCTTTTCAAAGATAATAACATTCCCTCAAAAGAATAATCATGAGAAGAGTATTGCAATTATTGATCATATTTATCATTTAACTTATAAAATCAAATAAAGAGAAGAAATTTCATCAAATATGCAAAATGTAGATATAATTTTCTCCACTTTAAAAGATATAGTTTCCTATAAATGCACAAATTATAATCACATAATAGTCATTTCCAAGTGTGAAAAAATTTATATTTTTGGGAAGTAGAATATTGAGTAATAAAATCGTGTAAATTAGGAGAGATTAGTGGAGAGAAATTCTATATAACTATAACTGTGTATTAGCTGTAGAGGAGCTAATTTGGTGTAAAATCTTATTCCTAGAATTAAGGATATAATTGTGTATAGTTTCCTAATATAGGCTGAAACCTGTTGTATATATTCTTTTGGATCAATGAAATAATTATTCCCCTCATTCATTATTTTCAAGTTGGTATCAGAGCATCTTTGCCTGATTTTTTTTCTGTTTCATTTTTCCTCCTTATTTTTTTTACATTGTCCCCTGTCCCTTCATCATGTCTGAAACATCATCAAACTCTACCATTAATCCTCAAACTACTGCCTCTTCATCCAAAAACATAATCGAATCCTTGAAAACTAGGGTTGATTCTCACTCAATTCAGATTACTACCATTCGGCTGAATGGAGATAATTTTCTCCGATGGTCACAAGCAGTCCAGATGTATATCAGAGGTCGTGGCAAGATGGGGTATTTAACTGGTGAAACAAAGGCTCCAATAAGCACGGATCCTACTTACGCAACATGGGATGCGGAAAACTCCATGGTAATGACATGGCTTGTAAACTCAATGGAGGAAGATATCAGTTGTAACTACATATGCTATTCAACGGCACAAAAGTTATGGGAAAATATCAATCAGATGTACTCTGATTTGGGAAATCAGACCTGAATTTTCGAGTTGACTCTCAAAATTAAAGATCTACGTCAAGGGGAAGACACTGTCACAAAATATTTCAATTCGCTTAAGCGAATATGGCAGGATTTGGATCTCTTCAACAGCTATGAGTGGAAATCAAGAGAGGATTTTCAGCATCATAAGAAAACTGTTAAAGACAACCGAATCTTTAAATTTCTGGCAGGGCTAAACGTTGAATTTGATGAAATTAGAGGGAGAATTATTGGGAGACAGCCTTTTCCTTCAATTGGTGAGGTGTTCTCAGAGGTTAGAAGGGAGGAAAGCAGAAGAAATGTAATGCTGGGAAAGAAGGGTCCTGGAGTTGCTGTTGAAGGATCGGCTTTAGAGGTTGCCTCATCCTTTAAAACATCAACTTATCAGCATAGAACAGGAGAAAAATCCAGTGAAAAATCACAAGTCTGGTGTGACTATTGTAATAAGTCTCGTCATACTCGTGACACATGTTGGAAACTGCACGGAAAACCTCCAAATTGGAAAAACAAAGGAGGAGAGAAGTCTGGACGAGGAGTTCCTACTACTAATGAAGCTTATGCTGGCCCTTTCACCAAAGAACAAATGGAGCATCTTCTTATGCTACTGAAATCCAGTTCTACCTCATCTGACTTTCCTAATGCTTCTATGGCTCATACAGGTATTGGATCTAAGGCTCTATCCAATTCTTTTTTGTCTAATTCATCAACCTTTTCTGCTCCATGGATCATAGATTCTGGAGCCTCAGACCATATGACAAATTCATTTAAACTCTTCCAATCATATACATCATGTTCTGGAAATAAAAAGATCAAGGTTGCAGATGGAGGTTTCTCTCCTGTTGCTGGAAAAGGTTCAATACAGACCTCAAAAAATATTAACCTGAAATCTGTTCTTCATGTTCCAAAATTGGCCTGCAATCTTTTATCAGTTAGTAAACTAACAAAAGATTCTAATTGTATGGCTATTTTCGATGAATCTCATTGTGTTTTTCATGATAAGAATTCGAGGATAACGATTGGCAGGGTTAGAATGATCAATGGCCTTTACTGTCTTGAGGATAATTCAACTAGTGCTCAAATTGCTCAAGAGTCTAGTAGTAATATTTCTGTATCTGCTTATGAACAAATAATGGTTTGGCATTTAACAGGTGTCGAACATGTGCAATAATAAAAATAGAACCTAACTGCCACTAAAAGCAGTCAATAATTAATCCTAGGTACTGAAGCAGGGACTCTAGGTGTGCAATGGGTTATTTGATTCACCCTATTCCCAAAGAGTTTGCTTAATCCGATATACCAGAATTAATTAATTGACAAAATTTATTAAATAGTAGATAGTGGCAAGCAGGGTCGTCTCCTCAAGGACTGGAGATATTTGTCTCTTTGAGATTCCAATTGGTAAAAGGGGAATTTTATCAGAATGCAACTAAAAATAATTAAACAATTCAACTAAAAATAAATAATTAACTAGCACGAATACATGCAGAAATTAAATCAAGGATAGATAAATTCTAGCCAAGAATACAACTATTCAGACACAGTCCACTTACCCGATCATTGATGCAAGAGAGGTTCACTTAATTTATTAATAGGCTAGTTATAGTCGCCGACGAACTTTAATGACCAATTTTTCCTTAATTTATTGATAACCAAGGTACGACCATTGATTACCTCTAACCAGAAAATACTCCTAGGTACGACCGTAGGAATTGATTCCCCAATTGCATTAAGAACTAGAAAAACCTAACCCCAATCAATAACATGGTACAAGAGTTATTTAAATCAGATTGCGCGTTCCCCTAGTATAAACACGTCAGTTGCCACTAATATTAAGCAATCAAACAATTACAGATTTAATTGACTAATTTGGCAGGAGATTAATAAGTCACACTGAACATCGGGCCCTTGACATCCAATTAACAAAATAATCCCACGAAAATTCAAATAGACATTGTGCAAATATTAACAAATTAAGGAACGCGTGAAAACTAATTAGATCTCACAGATATTCGGGACTGCGCCATCGAGTTGCTCCTTGACTAGATGAAAGGCTTAGCCATGCCGCATAAATAAATCTCCACGCAAATTAATTGATTGCAAAGGCATCATGTAAAGCCGTCTTTTCAAAGGGGAATAATGTCGAACAAGAGTCGTGCATCAACCAGGAAGAATAAAATAAAACCTACATTAGTCAACTAGCTAGTATAATGCACTCCTCATCAGCACAAAGAAAAGGAAATCATTTTCTTCTTCTCCTTGTGGGCCAGGTTGATGGAGCTTTAAGAAGTCTCCCACGTGTGGAGCAATTTTGTCCATAAGGTTCATCCTTTTGTGTACTTTTCCGCTCCACTCCCTGATATTGAGTTCAAATACCAAATATAAGTAGATATTAACAATTAAGCAATATTTGGCAAGAACAAAGAGAAAAATTAACAATAAAATTACTAACAATTAACACCCTATCAGCATTACAGATTGGGCCATCCTAGTATTATTTATCTAAAACATTTGTTTCCTTTGCTTTTTAAGAATGTGACCCCCCTAAAACTAAAATGTGAAAGTTGTTTGCTTGCTAAAAATCAACGAAAATCTTATGTCCCGAGGCCTTATTTACCATGAAAACCATTTTATTTGTTTCACAGTGATATTTGGGGACCCTTAAGGGTTACTACTGTTTCAGGAAAAATGTGGTTTGTAACGTTCATAGACAACCATACTCATCTATGTTGGGTGTACTTAATGCATAAGAAGTCAGAAGTAGCAACTATTTTTCAAAATTTCTATAACATGATAAAAAATCAATTTCAAACAAAAGCAAGTATTTTGCGGTCTGATAATGGAACAGAGTATTATAATAGTATCCTTGGAACATTTTTTGAAGAAAAAGGGATCTTACATCAGTCTTCTTGCACTGATACCCCTGAACAAAATGGAATTGCCGAGCGTAAAAACAAACATCTGTTGGAAGTCGCTCGTGCCATGATGTTTTATATGAACTTACCAAAATATTTTTGAGGGGATGCTGTTTTAACAGCATCATACCTATTTAATAGGATGCCTTCTAAGGTCTTACAATATAGTACTCCGTTAGAGTGCTTTAAAAAAATTTTCCCTGAATCAAGAGTTAATTCAGATTTGCCTTTAAAAATATTTGGATGCACTGCTTATGTGCATATTTCAAAGAAATCTCGGTCCAAGTTGGATCCTAGGGCCGAAAAATGTGTCTTTGTTGGTTATGCTCCAAATCAAAAAGGGTACAAATTCTTTAATCCTCTCACACGAAAAGTCTTTGTCATTATGGATGCAATTTTTTTGGAAGGTCTTCCTTTCTTTAGCAAACCTTTGATTCAAGGGGAGAATTCTAGTGAATCAAATTTTTGGGAAACTGAAGCTTTACCAAATATAATTTTTGAAACAGATAAGGAAACGAAGATCCCTCAATTTGATAGTGCAGAAACTGATATTGTTTATCAGATATGGAAATATTATGACAAGAAAAAAATCGTTCCAATCTTGAGCCTGTGGTCTACACTAGGAAAAATACCTTTAAAAAGGGTGAAGGTCCTTGATGAGTCCAGCTCCTGTTCATGAGAAGTCCTTGAGTGAAGTCTGTCCAAATACATCAGGTAATATTTCACCTTTCTTTTCTTCTGCTGTTCCAGAATCTGACCCAGTTTTAAACCCTATTCTTCCTACTCAAGAATCTGATCTTGATCTTCCCATTGCCATTAGGAAAGGAACCCGTACTTGTACTAGACATCCAACTTCCAACTATGTGTCCTATGACAACCTTTCTCCTAAATATAGAGCCTTTACCACTGAAATTTCAAAACTTGTGATTCCTAGAAACATTAAAGAAGCGTTGGATGATCAGAACTAAAAATCTGCAGTATTTGAAGAGATGGAAGCATTGAGAAAGAATGATATGTGGGATGTGGTGGAGTTGCCTAGAGAGAAAAAGATTGTTGGGTGCAAATGGGTGTTTACAGTTAAAAGCAAAGCTGATGGTACTGTAGAAAGGTACAAGGCCAGATTAGTTGCGAAGGGTTTTACACAAACCCATGGAATAGATTATCAAGAAACATTTGCCCCTGTTGCCAAGATAAATTCTATTCGGGTCCTTTTATCTCTTGCTATTAATGCAAATTGGCCATTGTACCAACTTGATGTGAAAAATGCCTTTCTTAATGGAGACCTAGAAGAGGAGGTGTTTATGAGTCTTCCTCCAGGTTTTGTAGACAAATATGGTGTTGGAAAAGTTTGCAAACTGAAAAAATCTCTTTATAGACTTAAACAATCACCAAGAGCTTGGTTTGGATGCTTCAGTAAAGCTGTTAAAAAATTTGGTTTCTTACAAAGTCAGGCTGACCATACTTTGTTTAATAGGCATTCAAAGTAGGTAAAGTTGCAATTTTAATTGTATACGTCGATGACATTATTTTAATAAGGGATAATTGTGGAGGATTAGGGAATTTGAAGAAGTTATGGCCAAGGAATTCGAAATCAAGGACTTGGGAAACTTAAAGTATTTTCTCGGGATGGAGTTTGCACAATCCAAGGAGGGAATTGTTGTAAGTCAAAAAAAGTATGTGCTTGATTTGCTCAAAGAGACAGGTATGATGGGATACAGGCCAGCTGAAACTCCTATGGAGCCAAATTTGAAACTTCAACCAGCTAGTGCAGAGAAAGTAAGAGACAGAGAAAAGTTTCAAAGACTAGTTGGAAGACTTATTTATTTATCACACACTCGGCCTGACATAGCATTTCCAGTAAGTATTGTTAGTCAGTTCATGCATTCACTGGACCCAGAGCACTTTGAAGCAATTCATAGAATCCTAAGGTACCTAAAGGGAACACCTGGCAAAGGTATTTTCTTTAAGGCATGAGGACATCTTCAAGTTGAAGCCTATACCGATGCGGATTGGGCTGGATGTATAACAGATAGAAGATCAACTTCTGGATATTGTACGTATGTGGGAGGTAATTTGGTAACTTGGAGAAGTAAGAAGCAGCATGTTGTGGCAAGAAGCAGTGCAGAAACAGAGTTCCGGGCTGTTGCTCAAGGTATTTGTGAAGTGATATGGATTAGAAGAATATTACAGGAGTTGAAGGTTTCAGAAGTACTTCCTATGAAATTGTATTGTGACAATCTATTGCTCACAATCCAGTTCTTCATGATCGAACGAAACATGTTGAAGTAGATAAGCACTTCATCAAAGAAAAAATAGAAGGAGGTGTAGTCTACATGACCTATGTGCCAACTAGAGACCAAGTGGTAGATCTACTTACAAAGAGTCTTCCCCAAAAACAGTTTGTTTTGTTAGTGAGCAAGTTGGTGATGAAAGATATCTTCAAACCAGCTTGAGGGGGAGTGTGGGAAAATCTGTATTTTTGGGAAGTAGAATATTGAGTAATAAAATCGTGTAAATTAGGAGAGATTAGTGGAGAAAAATTCTATATAACTATAATTGTGTATTAGCTGTAGAGGAGCTTATTTGGTATAAAATCTTATTCCTAGAATTAAGGATATAATTGTGTATAGTTTCCTAATATAGGCTGAAACCTGTTGTATATATTCTTTTGGATCAATGAAATAATTATTCCCCTCATTCATTATTTTCAAGTCCAAGTTAAATGAGAAAAAAAGTTTCCAAATCACATATATTTATGTCAAAAGTAGAAAGAATTTGAACTACTAATGGTATGGAACTTGTTAGCCCTTGGATAAAATTGAAAAAATTTGAAACTTTTTGGGGTAATTTTGTAATTTTGGGCAAGATTTTGAAAAAATTTTAAATTTTAACACAAGTCCAATATTTGCAACTAACAAGTCAATCACATACAATGTATATAATCTCAATTCTCCCCCCCCACACACTGATCGGTTGCAATTTTATCATTTATTTTATTATTAATTTCCCCTATTACCTGACCCGATGTGGGTTAATTGTTAAACTCTACTCACTTTTAGTATTTTGCATCTATTTCAGGGAGTAGAACAAAAATATTACAATCAAGGCCAATTTGACAGTCATCGGGAAAGAATTCAAATAAAAGGTCTTCAGGGGTATTTTTGGAAGAGGAGGACACAAGTCCTTTTTGGTAATTTGCGGAAGACAGTATAAAAGAAGAAAAGGAACGAAGGGCTAGAGGCTTCTTGGTCCTCTCCGCAAGGGGGGGCGCCGCACAGTGCCAGCGTAGGAAGAAGACTTAGATAGAAATTGAGAAGAAAACTTTTCGTTTTAGCTTAACTTGTCTTGGACTTTTCCTGGGGACTTTTCTTTTGCTTTTTACTCCTACGTATGTCAGAGGACTGGATTGAGCCTTTGACTTTTTCTATCATCTCTAGTTTCTTCTCTTTTCTTTTTTCTTCTCGGTAGGAGTAGACAAGGGATGAGTTAAATCCCTTTGTCTAGTCAAGGAACAATGGAGGCTTTGATTCGCCTAAAAATTGTAAGATCAATTTAATTTTATCTTTTCCTTTTATTTATTGGTATCTGCATATTCTCTGATTATAGTGATTATGATTGTTCAATTAATTGATTGTCTTGGATCCGGATAATTAGTTGATTGCGTAATCTATTGTCAATTAGGGTATTGAATCCGTAATTGTTTAATTGCTCTAAAATAGTGATAACTGGCATGATTGGGTTTGTATCAGGAGAATACGCGGGCTAACCTAAAATAACCCTGGTAGTGTGTTATTTGGTTAAAATAGGGCTCCTCTAATACGTAAGGTAATTGGGGAATTAAATCTTACGGGCGTACCTAGGATTATTTCTCAATTAGAGCAGTGACTAACGGACGTACCTTAATCACCGACACAGTAAGGAGGGGTTGACTGTCATCGCTTATTTGGCAATTATAACCTATTTATTGGTAAATAATTGGAATTGGCTTTGCATCGATGATCAGTTAGGTGAACCATTGCTGAAGTTATTTCTTGGCTAGATCCTTAATTATCACTCATTTGATTTTAATAATTTGTTATTTAATTTTTTTAGTAGTTTCTTAGATTTTATTTGAATTTATTTAATTGTCACCTTCTGCACAAAAATACTCCCTTTGTTATTGTGAATTTGAAAAGAAACAGTTACACCCAATCCCTGTGGATTCGACCCTGCTTACCACTATCTACAGAAATTAACTTTAGTTGAGTAGGTTTTTATTATTGCACAGGCTGACAACCTGTCACACACATAACATGCATATTGTCCTCAATGTATAAAAGGGAAACCAAGATAAAAAAAAGTAATACTCCTCTATGTTGCGGTTGAAGTGTCATGAAATGTAACAAATAATTGTCCACTTATCTCCTCAACTACATAAGTTCCATTGGATAACCATTAGTAATAGAAACCTAAGAATGGAAAATGAGAAACAAAGGTGATAACAAAGGCTTAATAAAATAAAACGGCGATCCGTAACTTCAAGCCTTTGTTTTGGTGATGTACCTTTAGAAAATAAACAACAAACTACTCAAGATATAAGGAAATACATGAGGAAAAGAAGAAGAAGAAATTGAACAAGGAATCAAGAAGCCAAGAAACCTGCATTTTTCTTTAAAACGAACCCTAAAACGCAGCCTTGAAGTCGCATTTTTGGACTCGCATTTTCAGTTTAAATATTGCAGGATCAAATACGCGGCAATTGAAAACACGACTTGGGGTCACGTGTTTTGTAACCGCATTTTCTAATGAAAAATTCCAGAATGCAAAACACGACTTGGAAAATGTGACATGAAGTCGACTTTTGATACTCGTATTTTCCATTTGAAGCTTGCAAAAGACAATACGTGACTTCAATGAATATGTGACTTTGAGTCACGTATTGAAGTCGTGTTTCTGCTTTAATGCTGCAAAACTGAAAATGCAATTTCAAGGAATACGTGAGTCAAAGTCGCATATTCCTGGGTTTTGCGTTTTGTTCTGCAAATTTTGCATAAATTTTAACTTTCTAAAATTACACATGCTATCCCATTTGCTAAAAATGCATCTTAGGTCATTCTTTTGCTAAAATAATCAATATACGCACATGTAAAACGATCAAAACATGCATTTTAACCTCTTCTAACGAATAAAAAATAACAATTACTCAAATTGAGGGGTTGAGTTCCTTGATCAAACTTCGTCGTTTTCACCTCATTTGGTCACTTTTGCTTCTATTTCCAATGCCTACAAATGAAAAGCAACAAAATAACTCAAACACATAATTTAAACATAAAATCACACAAGATTAACATAAAGTACTAAAACATTGGGTTACCTCCCAACAAGCGCTTTTGTTTATAGTCGTTGGCTCGATTATTTTGCCTCATTTTTCAAGGAGGTTTGGTTAATGAATAATCCACTATTTCAGATCATGGTGGATCATTAAAATGTGGCTTGATGACAAAAGCCACATATTCTAATGATGTGAGATGTAGAAGTGACTTATCTATCTCAAGTGATTCATAGATATTACCTTGAATATGCATTACTTGAGCACTCACCAAAGGAAATACCATGAGGGTTTCTTGGGCAACAATACCTTTAGAATCTATAGATTCAATACACTCCCTAAGAGGGGTGAAAAATGAGTCATTAAAACTCACATCTTAAGGTTCAACGTTAGTTCCAAAGGTACTATCATGTAAAATGGATATTTGCTCATTGAAACTCGAATTAGATTCATCATTTTGATCAAAATGCAATCCATTTTCACATACAACACTCCCACCATTCATGCTGGAGTCATAGTACATATCATTAGAAGAAATAACTTCACAGAATGCATGCAATTGCTCTTGTATTCTATCAAAGTGAGAAGTTAATTCATCTAACCTTTCCTCGACCCTATCAAAACGGTCGGAGGTTGCATTAGCTAGCTTTTCTAAAACTAACTCCCAAGATGGTTTAGAATCATTAGTTACTCTTTCCATTGCCAACTTTCAAGATGGTTTTGATTCATATTGGACACATTTGGATTGGTAATCATAAAAACATGGAGAATCGCTATTAGTACGTTGATTATCCCAACCATAAGCATGAGAATTGCCCCAATTAGGACCATATTGATCAAAACAAGGATTGCAATGCCCTAATTCATCAAAATAATCCAATTTTGTGCTTGTCTATATATATGAGTAGCATGATAACTTCTGCACAAGTCACAAATCATATGATAAAATTGAAAGCATTGGCATTCCTCCTTTGCTCAATTTCATGTATAATGGTGTCCATTTGAATTTGTAACATTATAATATCAAGTTTTGTCTTTAAGCACTTTAAACCATCTTCAAATGACATACCTTCGGTAATTTCTTGGTTACCTCGATTCAAGGAGCTTTGTATGTAGTAATCATCCATTGCCGATCTTCCACTTCTCAAACATTGTCTCCTCATGTTTTTTACTCTCCTTGAACTCCTAAACATGCTTTCAAAGTAACTCAAAAACATGTTTATTCAAGAAGAATAGGCAACTCTAAACATATAAAAAACATAAACAAAGACTCAAAAAGATGCTAAAAATAAAAATTAAGACACTAGACACAACAAATACAAGAAAAACAAAGTAAAAATGTCCAAATTAATAAAGTTATTCTTAGCACCAATATTGACAAATCTTCCCCGGCAATGGCGCCAAAAAGTTGATAAGCGTGGGGTATACATACAACAATTAGTTCATCTACAGTCAAGTTTTACATTTATAAAATCCTGAATACCCCACACTCTATTTTTCTGCAAGTATACAGGTCGTGAGGGAGTGTAGGGTATTGAGGGTCGATCCCACAGGGAAGATTTTTAATTACCGGTGATTTTCAAACTCCTTTATTATCTAAACTACTATAAACATAAAAGTAATGAAAATAACACTCGAAAGCTCCTAGAGATATGGAATTCCTTGGTACTCTTGCAAATGAAGTTACCGGTTAAGAAAATGCTATCATCTTGGCTAGTGATGGTGTAATTTCCTAATGTATGTGAAACCTATACTCGTAGTGAATCAACTATACTTGTAACTTAGCCATACCTACTCTCGTGGTTATGAAATTAACTACAAGCTCATTGCTTCTATGAAATTACATGAAAAAGTCACTAAAGCCACATAAGTACACCTCTACTCTCGTGAGTGTACTCCCTAGGTTTATCATTTCCTTGAACTAGCGTTAAATTCTAATTCTCGTTGCAACCTTAACACCTTTAGATAATCACAACTAATGGCCGATTAATCATGATTAGAAAAGCAAAAGTGATAAATAACTTGCTTAAAATAATATCATCAAATAACCAAGCAAACATCACTAACAAGATATAGAAAATTCATCCATACTCTAGGCATAAACTTTAACTAAACATAAATAAAATAAAAGAAAGATCCATACTTGTATTAAACATAAGATGCAATACAAGAAATAAAGTGATAGGAGAAATGTCACTCATGTCACTTGAGCTCCATGCTCTCCATCTTCATCCTCAACTTCATCTAAGTTTAGTTACAAATACAAGAAGGAAACACTACACTAGCTGCTCTATACTATCCTAACTAAGAAAAACTAATGAAGACTACATTTTTGTAAAGTTTATCTAGCCTTCCAAAGTTGTTCCAATGGTCTCCAAAGACTGCTATTTATAGAGGAATTCAAGAGTTAAATGAGTTGTTTTTAGTTGTTATTTTTTACTCTTGAAACTCCTATGAGTTGTTTCTCCAAATTTCCACCCTTTTCTTGATCAGATACAGCCGAAATTGCTAGCTAGAATTGAATTGGAAAAGTTGTGCGAAAGCAAGGCAAATTGATGAGGAAATTGCAGAAATCAGTCGAGAATACGCGACTTCAAGCCACGTATTCATGAAGTAGCATTTTCACTTCTGTAAATTTGGCATGACTTTAACTGCTACTTTCTTGATGATGGAGGCCGGACTAGTTCTTGTGTGAAACACAAAAGTTGTAGCCCTTTGAGTTGGCTTTGCAATTCCTCAAGAATCATCCAATTTGGGGCTCTTTGGACCAAGATATGACCAAAATACCCACAACTGGTCAGAGCTCTATTTCAGCTATCGACAACAAAGTTGTACTTCTGTATTTTGACCTTTTGACAATGAAAACGACTAATCTGGATCTTGATGTTTTCATACCAAATGTAGATCTATCTCTTACTTCGAAATGGTTTAGGAATCATCTCAATCCGATGCATGTAGCACAAGATATAGCCAAATATGAAAATGTGTCAAAGCTGTGAAACTTACTTTCTTTTGTTCTTGATTACATTTCATCTTTTGCACTTCATATTCTCTTTTCATCACTTTAAACCATCATCAATCATCCAATTATCTTTTCAATTCATGTCATTTGATGATTGAATCAATAAACTTACAAAAACATGAAGTTTTTACCATAAAAATTCATAGAAATGCAATTTTTTGCCGCTTAAACCACAAAATGCATATTTTCACTAGAATCCTAGTTAATTAGTTATAAAAGTGACTAAAACACACCAAAACTATGTACATTTTTACTTTATTAATTTAGACATTTTTACTTTGTTTTTCTTCTGTTTGTTGTGTCTAGTGTCTTAATTTTTGTTTTTAGTGTCTTTATGAGTCTTTGTGTATGTTTTTTTATATGTTTAGAGTCACCTATTCTTCTTGACTAAACGTGTTTTTGAGTTACTTTGAAAGCATGTTTAGAGATTCAAGAAGAGTAGAAAATATGAGAAGACAATGCTTGAGAAGTGGAAGATCGGCAATGGATGGTTACTATGTACAAAGCTCCTTCAATAGAGGTAACCAAGAAATTACCGAAGATATGTCATTTGAAAATAGTTTAAGGTGCTTAAAGGCAAAACTTGATGTTATAATGTTACAAGTTCAAATGGACACCATTATGCATGAAATTGAGCATAGGAGGAATGCCAATGCTTTTAATTCTTATCATATGATTTGTGATTTGTGTAAAGGTTATCATGCTACTCATACATGTAGGCAAGCACAAAATGTGGATTATTTTGATGAATTAGGACATTGCAATCCTTGTGTTGATCAATATGGTCCTAATTGGGGTAATTCTCATGCTTATGGTTGGGATAATCAACATACTAATAGCAATTCTTCATGTTTTTATTATTAATAATCCGAATGTGTCCAATATAAATCAAAATCATCTTGGGAGTTGGTAATAGAAAGGGTAACTAATGATTCTAAGCCATCTTGGGAGTTAACTTTAGAAAAACTAACTAATGCAACCTTCGACCATTTTGATAAGGTCTAGGAAAGGTTAGATGAATTAACTACTTACTTTGGTAGAATACAAGAGTAATTGCATGCATTGTGTGAAGATAAATTGGGGTTAAAAGCAATACAATGAAAATGATCTTTAGGAATTTCATGTGGAATTTGATACAGTTTGTAATGAGTTTCTTGTATAAGAACTAATATTACCTACATACTAATTGTGTTGGTGGATAAATTTGGCAAATATTGGTCTATGGATTATGTATTTGCTAATCAATTAATAAGACTTAAGAAACTAAAGATCACTTGTTTTCTTTGAACATTCAAAATTCTTAAATGTAGTTTAGATAGATATCATACATGTATACTAGTCTTATGGACAATTAAGTTGGTTGTATCTATCTTAACTTAACGCTCAAAGGGCTCACATTGAGCATGTTTGGGTTAAGGGTTTGTGATTTCTTATTCCATCACTAAATCATGTTTGATGTTTCCACTGCTGTATTCACAATAATGAGCACTAAATTTTGAATTGCCCGACATGGATGTTTACAATTTTTACATTTCTTTTAAGTAGCATAAGGGAATGAGTTTATAAGTGTAATGTGGTTTATGAACTTAGTACAATGATTAAATGTTCAGTAATTATTGAATAAGTTGCTTACACCGTAATAGTTTGACAAGTATGTCAAACGTGTGGTATGTTTTTATCTGGTTATACTTGGTCAGTGGAAGTTATAAATAACTCATAACTCTCACGTATACAGTTTACAATTATGCAAGTTGACAAAGTTTCCATTCCTAAATTTATGCAATTATGAATATGATTACTCATATATGTTCACAATTGAAGATTATACTGCATACATGAGATCATATAAATATTCAATAAAAGATGTACAGTGATTGCTTCATAAGTGAAGTGGCTTCGAGTTAGAAGCGGTTAAGAGGACGAAAGTCCTATACATGCTTCCTTTGTGAAGTGGTTTCAATTTACAAGTATTAAAGGGAATGCAAGTTCTGTACAGAGTTAATTTAAGACTAAAAAGTGAACTGAATATGGTTTTGACTTGATTATATTACTCTTGGATCATGTGACTCAAACCATACTACACTTTATCACACTATGAAATTTGTGTCAATGAAGCATTAGTATTTGTAATTATGGAGGTCCTACATTAATAAATGATGTAAAGACATCTATAGTTTGATACAAGTACTCTCGTTGGACAAAATTCTAGACTGAGATGTTTTCTTATAGTGGCAACTAAAGTTTTGTTTAATCCAAGAGTCATTTTCTAAAACTATTTTGAAATTAACATTTCAAATGCTTTCAACCTCAAGTTTAAAATAATCAGTATTGCCCAAATAGGAGAATGTTAGAATTAGTTTCTAATTTGGGTTTCTACTGATTAATTTTCTTTTGTAAAAAACAGATTAAATGAAGACAAGTAAAACCCATTAGAGTATGATCCATTACAATTAGGGTTTAGGTGTGTCTCAATCATTTATTTGGTGTGATATGCAAGGTGTAGGGCCTGTTATTCATATTAGAGTTACCTTAATGGGAAGTCCCACTACAGTTATAAAATGTGAGGTCCCTCTCTCCCATCAATAACACTAGCATCGTATTGCTAGGTTGGCATGTCCCATTAATAGCTACCATATAGAACTGGGAGAGGGAGAGAGAGTCATCTATGCCAAGCATGCGAACCACAAGGTGCCAATCAAACTCGTCATGTGTCTCTCAATCTCTCGATCTACTGTTTGAGAATGGTATGCATTTCTATTACAGTTGTATTCAAATATCAGATATTGGGATCTTGGAAATTCCTACACTTGGAAGATGTGAATGATGATGTAATATCTTCAAAGCCACTAGGATAGGCAAGGCCAGAAATGCCCATGGCCAGGGATAATAACTCTGGCAGGCCAACTGATCCCTCCAAGGACAACAGAACTTGCCTCATAGTTGGCCTAATCTTTGGTTCTGAATGAAAGCATAACAAGCCTAGTTTCAATACCAACTCTGCTCCCCCTTTCACATGCTCAGTACCCAAATTTTGATCAACTGCCAATAGAATATCACCAGCTTTCTAGCACGAGAATATCCAATCAACCAATATAACCTTCTCTGCTGGTGCTGCTCAGAGTTCTATTGGCCTTCTTCCACAGGCAACCACTAGCAAAAAGGCCCGAAAAACATATACACAGTGCTCGTTGTGGCCTTCCTTGTCCTATATTATGCTCAGGGGCAAGATAGCCAAGAGATGTCACTACATTGGTGGTTCGAGGGAGAGTTCCATGATTGTATAGCCTTGCTAGCCCGAAATCTCCTAATCTTCCATTTAGTTCACCATCTAACAATGCATTTCTGGCTTCTACATCTCGGTGGATGACTAATTGTTCCTATTCTTTGTGTAGATAGAGTATTCCCGATGCTACACCTTTGATAACTCGTCTTTGGCTCCAGTATAGAGTATACTTGGGTTGGTTGTACAGAAACCTGTCCAGACTACCATTGGACTTGATTTCATATACCAAAAGTAACTCTCCTTTGCGCCAGCAATAACCTAAGAGCGATACTAAATTTCTGTGGCGTAAGCGACCAACACTGGCGATTCTGCAACAAATTATCTTGTTTAACTTGCTTGATGAGATACCTTCTTCTTGACAGCAACCTCGACCTGGTTTGTTGGCAATAAATTTCGTATAGTTTCACAATAAATTCAAAATTCTCTAAATGTTAGAATTTATATGTTCTAGAAAGAGCTAGCATCTTTCATTTTTCATTTGTTTTAACAATGCATTATTTCTCACTTTATTTGTTTTCATATATTTTTAAAATTATGAGCATTGACCTAAAGATCTTTGATCTCAAAGAATGAAAAATATGTATGTCAAAAAAGTTAATTGATTTGGTGTCAAAAAATTTTTTTGGTTTGAGAGCATTTTGCTGAGATTTGCACTTCGAAACATGATTGTAAATAAAATATCGTAAAAAATTGATGACTATATTGTTCTTGTCATATAAAAATGATGTGGATATGTTTTAAATTAAAATACATACTCCGTAGCGAAAAAGTATATTTTTTAGAGTAATATATCTAATACAAATAAGAAAACTTGCTTCAGACAATTAGCAATATCAGTGCAAATAGAAACTATTTTTTTTAATCGTTTATGGAGATAATTGATTATATAAAATGTGTGTAGTATTGCTATGTTCAAGTTTGACTACTGCTAAGCCCTACATACTGGAGTTTTGGATAATTAATTCCTATCATAATGTTATGTTACTTTGCTATCTAGGTTTGTGCTTTCAACAGCAGAAGACCAATAATTTCATTTTAATCATTTTTTCGGATGGAGTTAACTTTCCTAAACGTTTGACCAATCCACATGCAGGTGTGACTACCCCAAAACTCATGTTCATGGGGACAAAGTGTGATTAACCCTGCCAAAAAAAAAAAAAAAATTGTTTGAACAAAGGAAGAGCAGAACCCAATTAAGGAAATGCATTTGGATGTCATGAGTTAGATTAAGGCTTATTTACATTAATTAATTATTAATTACTGTGCTAATACGACTTTAGATTCGGTACCTACCATCGTCCTAGCTGTAGACCATTCATTTATGAGTTAATAAGACTTCATTAAATATAGAGGAGCCGTCCCGGTCCAAAAACTGTCTTAGGTGAAGAGTTTATTTCCACAATAACCTCATTCTTGAAAACTATTCCCAAACTAATGCACTTTCAAAATATATTCCCTTATTAATCTACTTGTTGCCACGTGGACCTTCAGTATGGAAAGTATTCACATTTCCATCTTATATTACGAGGTACAAACCACATCAATAGATTTTTAATACCTTTTCAATAGTTGAAATTTTGCTACTTATGTACAATCTTAAAGATAAATAAAAATATTTCTCTATCTATTATTGAGTTAATTAGTATTTCTCACATTAGATTGGCTCATGTAGCGTGTTAATTTTGATACTAACACTGATCTAGTTATATTTTCTCTCTCCTATTTTTTTGGAATGTATTCTCTTTTGATAAGTCAAAAAATGCAAGAGAATTTTTTTCGAATTTTCTTTCCCCTTATAGTGGAATTTTTATAGTTCACGTAAACTATGATTATTATGTATCTTGAAATGTTTACTTGTATTTCAAACAATTTGAGTTTTGCAAACTTCTTAAAATTTACAAAGTTAGGAGGCTACGATATATAAAATTGCAAGTAACAAGAAAAAAAGAAAGGAACTTGTGATATAATAATCAAGAATAAAGCTAGGAAGGAGGAATAATGGCAGCAAAAAAAAAAAAAAAGGTTCTTCAGCAAAATCATTGCAATTTGGAGGGTGATCAACAATTTTAAAATACTAATTATGGATCCACTTTCCTTTTTTAATTTGTTTACAGAATGTCCTTAAAGCACTAAATAAAGAAAAACTGCGTAATATATAAACAAAAGATTTACAAGTTATTTTTTTCCTTTCGTGGAGAGTGTACATGACAATAACTAGATTAATAAGGAAATAAAAATCGAAAGAGCATTACTTTTGGATTATTTTTTGAAAAGTAGATTATTTTAGCCAAAAACTCCTTAGGTGAACATCTCAATCACAATATGAATTGCCTAGCACTTTTAGGTGATCCGTAAGATGCTGGAAAATGGGATAGCACTTTTACAGGGGAAACGTCCAAATACCCAGCTTGTTAGGTAACTAGAGTTAGGTGCACTGCAATAAATCCTACTTGTCGTTTCTCGTAGTACAACAATAAATGCCAGCCAATAAATATGCGATGCCTCTTTTACATTTGTTCCAGGCAAATTAAATGGACATCTTTTAAGCTTTTACACTCTGAAGTCCATTCTTGTATTTTTAGCTCTTTAGACATATAATGAGCAGCCAGGAAATTGCTATCAAGCTAATTTTGAAGTTTGATGGAAGAATTAAATGAAATCAACAATTTCTAGCAGGTAAAGAAGCATGAGTAAAGGAGGAAAATTTTAGTCCAGTGGCAGAATATTTGAAAGATCCATTGAGTTCTTCAACATGGGAGAAAAATGTGAATCTTTTTCATGTAAAGACAATCTTTGGGCATTTGATGGGTGAAGCTCCTGTGCTCTTGGCTATCTTTGTTCTCATTCATAGGTGTGGTGGGATGGATGATTTCCCTAGCCTTTAACCGGATTCTTCTCCAAATGTATTATTGCAGCAATTTCATTTTGTTCTCAGAAAAGATGTTAATGAATAGGTTGTCTTAATGAAGGGATAATGTCAGAAACCTCCCTGAACCTCCCTTCATATCACGTTGCATATCTAAAGTTTTAAAAATATTATTTACCTCCCTTACTTTTATTATTTGTATGATAAAATTTTTAAAAATTCTAAACTACCCTTTAGCTCACTAAAAATACAAGACAAAATTCAGTTTACAAAAATTTACAAATAAAAGATCACATTAATGTCATTCAAAAAAAAATGAGCAAGAGAGAATGTTGAAAAAAAAAGAGAGAAGAAAGTGACTTCTGTATCTTTCTTTTTTAATTTTTTAATTAAAATCTCAGGATGCCAAGTGATAGGAGAAACCTCAAGGAGGTTTCTGATATTAGCCCATTAAAGAATCTGTTTGATTTACAAGACATGAAACTAAATAACACAAAATAGGAGAAAAGAACAAAAACTTACAATATTAAAACAGTGCATATTGAAACGCCCTAGTTCATAAAACCACACTCATAAATAGTACAAAGGGGTTCTACGGGGTAGAAAGATTGAAAACATAGAACAGATATGTCAGAAAATGCACTCAACAAAATAATATAAGCATCTCAATTACCGACCACCAGAGAGAACAGAGTCTGCTACAGAATGTGTGAAACATTTGTCTGTGGAATATGCAAATGACGATGTAATATCTTCAAAGCCAGCAGGATGGGCGAAGCCAAGACCAACAGCAGAAACGCCCATGGCCAGTGGTGATAAATCTGGCAGGGCAACTGCCCCCTCCAAGTACAGCAGAACTTGCCTCATACTTGGCCTAATCTTAGGCTCTGAATGAGAGCATAACATGCCCAATTTCAACACCAATTCGGCTTCCTCTTTCACATACTCAGTGCCCAACTTTTGATCAACTGCTAGGAGAATATTGCCTGTTTTCCAACACGAAAATACCCAATCTACCAAAACGATATTCTCTGCTGGTTCAGCTCGGGGTTCTATTGGCCTTCTTCCACAGGCAACCTCTAGCAAAAAGGCCCCGAAAGCATATACATCAGTGCTTGTTGTGGCCATCCCAGTCCTATTATGCTCCGGGGCAAGATAGCCAAGAGATCCTGCTACATGGGTGCTTTGAGGGAGTGTCCCATGATCGTATAGCCTTGCCAGGCCGAAATCTCCTAATCTTCCATTCAGTTCACCATCCAACAGTACATTACTGGCTTTTACATCTCTGTGGATCACAACTTGCTCCCATTCTTCATGTAGATAGAATAATCCTGACGCTACACCTTTGATGACTTGCAGTCTTTGGCTCCAGTTGAGGGTATACTTGGGTTGGTTATACAAAAACTTATCTAGACTACCATTGGACATGAACTCATATACCAAAAGTAACTCTCCTTCACGCCGACAATAACCCAAGAACGGTACTAAATTTCTATGTCGTAAGCGACCAATACTGACTATTTCTGCAACAAATTCTCTCATTCCCTGTCTTGCTTGATGAGAGACCTTCTTGACGGCAACCTCAACCTTATTTCTTGGCAAAACGCCTTTGTAGACCCTGCCAAATCCGCCTTCTCCCAACACCTCTTTTTCTCTGAACCCCTTGGTGGCAATGTATAGATCTTTATACTTGAACCTGTGAGGTCCGTAAGCAAGCTCCCATTCTTCCAGCACTTCTGCAAACTTCCACTTCCTCCTCAGATAATAAGCTACTCCAGATGTTAGTATTAACAACATAAGTATGCAAATCAGGGGCAATCCCAAGATTAAAAATTTAGAGACTTTCTTATGTCCAAACCGAGGCAGCTTGGGAAGCCGAGAGAGATCAAGAGCTTGCGCATCCCCATTCATCTTGAAGCTCCATCCAAGTACATAATGAGATGTTCCTATTTCGATTGGGCTAGAGGCTGCAGAAAAGCCAACATACATGGTTTGCTGTAAAATTGGCGAAAGATCATATCTCAAAGACAAAAGAGGAGTATGTGGTTTAGCAGCCGCTATTGGAGCTAATGTAACATCGATTCTCCTCTCAACCCCGTCGTATTCCACCCAAAGTTGCATCTGTTGACCGCTGCAAAGAGTTAAGTTGTCAAATGAATTCTTGTTATTAGCTTGGTAACTTGCTGGCCGGGATATCTTGGAGCTCACAGAGTTAATATCAATACCAACATGGTTGTCATTGATATCTTCAAAATCTTGGTTTTGGAAAGTGTCAAGCTCCACTGCAAAAACGTGATTTGTTTGATTTCCATTGGTGCTTCTATTGAAAAGGCCGAGGAACTGTGTGGAAGGCCCTCTGGTAAGGCCTCTTGTTGGTGCAATCACGAAAGCCATTCCCGGACCAGTCACTCCTGAGACTTTGGGTACTATAGCAAACACAAATTGGGTGGAAAACGAGAGGGCCGAACTGTTAGATTTGCTCTTGAAATTGATGGGATTAGGATAGAAGGCATGCCCTGTTTCTAATTTCGTGGTGTTGGTTATCTGTAGGAGGCCATTGCTCATGATTTTGGCTAATCCATCCAGGCTTAGATTTGATGATTGAAATCCTTGATAGACGAAACCAGCATCATCAGAAGCTGCTGCACCAGCGGCGGTGTGGACCAGAAAATAGGCTAAGATTGCTGTTGCTAGATTGAATGACATGACTAAAAGACTTGATGTCAATTGCCAGCTTCTTCTTAATTTAGTAGCCTACATGTTGCTATCTAGCTGTTGCGATTTCTTCGCACTCCTTTCTAATTTCTCACACAAGCTTTGACTGCTTTTTAACTAAAGCCAAATGACGAGCAGTTATAGTAGACATGTTACAGAGTCTGTAAGGGACTTGCCCGCTACAGTAGTGGTTTTGTTCAATTGTAGGATGATTGTTATATTTTCCGATATACAAGAAAACAATAATGTTACTTTGAAGTAAAAGTTTTTTAACAGGCTCCGATACATAATAATTAGGATTAATTTTTTATATACTAACAATTAATGTATACATTATCACCGATAGATGCATGACAACTCATTTAAATTAAAAATTAAAATCCAAATTTTACTCATGTATCATCTATCCAGTCATGATAGAGTATGTATGCACTGTCAGTATATATGAGATTTACTCAATTAATTAATTGAAACTTAAAATTTTGCACATATAACATGTACTCACAATGTTTATGTGTAAACTGTAAATATAAAAAACATTAATGCTATAAACAACTTATTTCATGTATTTGCTTGTAACACAGTATAGTATCATTGTACACTATACTTGACAGCAAGAACATCAATTGCACCAACATCAACCATGCTATCCCGTGCCGCTCATTAACCGAGTGCAAAAAGTTAGATATAGAGCATGAATAGCATTAGAGTGTTAAATTTTTTATTTCAAGAAACTGAACTTCGGGACACGTACTTAAAATCCGGTGATTCCTTTTTCCCCAACAATTCTCTTTTATTCTTCTCGTTTTGTCCTTGCTATGGTACGAGTCCCTTAATTTCTAAGACCTACCACCTTAAAAAGCAGCCATATTATTAATGCACGGTTTTACCTTGCTCAGACAGTCCTTTGATTCTATAGAAACCTATACCGCCTTGCAAATCAGTTACAAACTACACGCCAAGTTTTAGAAAAATAGAACAAAATAAAAATCAACAACAAAGTGCAATATTGACAAGTTTGGGCGGATCATAATTGGATAATGAGTTTAATTAGGTCAACTTATTTATATTCATTTAAATAAATAAATATGAATATATTCAATTAACTATTTATAAATTACTTAAAATTTTACTTATTTTTTATTTTTTACATGTTATTTGACAAAAAATAATATTATTTTATTGCTATTAAATTGATAAGAAATTCAAATTTATTCACTTAACACTTACTAAAAATTGAGTTTAAAAGCATTATATTACATGAATCTTTCTCAAAGTGCAATCTTGATAGGTATAGTTCAAGACCTTCCCTCGACAATATCTATGTCAAGGTTTTACAACCATGTGGACCTCTTCAATGCCTGTCAGTGTGGACCTACTTAATGTCTGTCAGTTTACGAATTTTTTTTTTTTGGGTGAAAATGAAGGTTTCAAAGAAACTGCATTTTTAGTTTTGAATTGAAAAAGGAATATATAATGTGAACTTTTCTATCCTCCTTAATTTCGGGAGTTCATATCCGAAATATTTCCAGAATCATCCTGTCCTTAATTTTCCTCCTCCTTCACATCCTAAAGTCTTTACCTTCTAAGGCACCAGATACGTATACATATATATATATAGTCAATGACATTTAACTTCTAAAATTGCTCATTACTTTCAATAATCACCTGTGTTGTAGTTATATTGTTGCAACTATCATAAAGTTTCATTCTTCAGGATATTTAAAAAAAAAAAAGAAGATGAAGGATAATCTCCAATATGCAATTCCAATTTTTTCTTCTTTCCTCGAGTTACCTCTAATATAGCAACCAAACGATGTTTAAGAGTTCAAGTGGCATAGAGTTCAATATATTCTTGTAGGGTTTCTTTAATTGATGCCCATTGGGCACTAGTAAAGACACTTAAAGCACACCTAACTTATCATGTTAATACATACAATCATAATTAATGTACTTATCTTAGGTAAGAAGCTCGTTTTGCCTAACCAATAATGATGTTGCAAATCGAATTTATACTGTCGAAGGTTCAACACAACAATTCATGAATTGTTTCTGTCGGAAAATATTATCGTTTTCCGTGATCACATTTCCCTCACATATATCAAATCGCTACAGTAATTTTTCCATGAAAAATGATGGAAAATGCAATCCAAACACAACCGAAGTTTCTTTAATGTAGACATGCTAAAAATTTGGGTATGTTTGATTTGTTTACTTGTCTTTGTGTCAATGGACTTCAAATGAAGAATGCAGGAAACATGTTACATTTACGGTATGCTATGTGAACTTTACTCTTGTAGTGGGTGACTACTAAATTCTCTATGCTAATTCAAGATTGGTTTTTCATCAGGTTTAACTTTTTTATTCCTGGATAAATATCATTTAGATTTTTTTTCTCAATTAATTACACATTTTAAGAAATCTTGACACCTGAATCCCCTTTATTGGGACCCATTAGCCAAACTGATTCTTTTAAGTTTTATTCTGTATTGCACAATTCGCATCACGTAAGAATCGTTGCATATTTAGCAATTTTGCATTCCTTAAATCTCTCTATTTGCAAAGATATATATATATATATATATATGTGTGTGTGTGTGTGTGTGTGTGCAGTGGTTTGTTCATTCTTCTTTCTTTCATAGTTTGATAATGGGTTTGAAATGATAGCAGTATGGTTTCTAAAATGCTTATTAGAAAAACAAACCCAGATCCAAACTCTATGGAAGAATCATGGGTCTGTGTGCGGGATCTGATTTTATTGGTTTCATGGCCAAAATCAAATTCAAATTTAGACCCTACTTAGATCCATATAAATATATTAGAAAAAGTAGAGGAGGTTTAAATATAGGGATAATTTCAGAAACCTCCCTTAAATATAGGGACAATTTAGACCCTACTATAACAATTTCACCCCCTCTCCTGAAGTTTTTAAATATCACTTACGTTCCCTATGGGATCCAATGCTTACCTCATGAATGGTCAAATGACTTCATTATCCTTACAACATAAGAAATATTACTTATTTATATGGAGAGAAACAATTTGAATATATAAAAATTTCAAGCAAATAAAATTAGTTTATCACATTTCATGCTTTCAGTTCATATTTTTTTGCACATAATATTTTTTAATATTGATTCTATTGTTTAAAAATTGCAATTGGACTATATTTCTATTATCTTTGAATTTTTATATATTTTTGTTGTTTCTGAATGTAATTTCTTAATTACACATTAAGAGATACACATGAATATTCATTAAATACCTAAACCTATGAGGGTCTAGATCTATATTTTCTTTTCAAGAGCCACAAGTCTCTAGGTCCAAAGATGGGTGGGTGTTAATAAATTTGGTGATTCTAGGTCTAGATCATGTAGATCTAGGTCAAACCCTACCTATTAACATGCATATGTGGTTCACGTATTACATCCAATAATACTAATAATAATAAATGGAAATATGTTATATGAAAAAACAAAAGTTCAAAAAAGAGCCATTTTAGGGTTAATTTCTAGAAAAATGAGTTACTGTAAATAAAATTAAATTAAAGAAAAAGTAAAAAAATGTGTTAATTTATTTTTCTTATCAAGTTGATTTTCCAACTACATTTGGTAGATTTTTGTGGAGAGAGAGAGAGAGAGAGAGAGAGTTTTTCTTTTTCTTTGAGGGAGAGCTTTACTATTTGACCCTAAGTTATAGGAAGAGAGAGAGAGAGAGAGAGTTTTTCTTTTTCTTTGAGGGAGAGCTTTACTATTTGACCCTAAGTTATATTTCCTATAAATTTACTATAATGGATATTTTCAAGTCAATGTTTTAACATCTTTAGTCGACCAAATATTGTATAACCATGTGAATACAATATTGTATTCTTAGACAATATCTTATTATCTTATAACCGTGTGAACAAAATAATTTAATTCGTCGTGTCCTTATGGTAAAGTAACCAGAAACCGTTGTATCCATGGTCAGTAAAAAGTACTCAAGTCAAATCCAAATATAACATTTAGAATATCAATAACATTAAAAAGTAATTCATTGACAACAAGTCTTTTTTTTATTTCTTTTTTGGTATAGTCGTAAAAAGTAGGTCCTTAGAGCTACAGTTACATTGTTTTACTTGTTGCATTTGGTAAAACGGAATGTTCAATTTAGTAAAAGTTAGTTAAGTAAGGCCTTGTTAGAATCTTATACGACCAGAGCATTAAACTACTAATGATTAATCACTATACCACAGTTCAACTAGAATTAGCGTGGGTTAATATTTCAAATCAAAATAGTAAAATAATTTTTGTTAAAAAAATTATTTGGCAATGAAATGCTAAAAGATCAACATGTGTCAATTTCAATGTCAATTTCTATCAAAATGTGTTAATTTTTGAATAAATGCAAAGGAAAAGAATCACTACTCATGAACTTGAAAAAATCTATGAAATTGTCTATAAATTGTGTTTAATTGTCATATATTCTTACAATTACTTATAAATATTCCTTTCTATCATTATATCATTCCTTGAGAATTTGTATATTTTCAAACTACCTATGATTCCAAGAATAACTAAAAAAAATCTAATTTTAGTTGTGTTATTATTTTTTTTTAAAAAAAAAGGGGGAAACACTCACCCCAAATTTTATTACCCAACAAAGATAAGTACTACAAAGAGCCAACAAAACACGCTACACCAAACTAATATACGTGGGACTATTTCTAGACAGCACAAAGCCTCACAAAAGGAATTGACAGTCTGTCCAAATGCAAAGCAAACTTAGTTGTGTTATTAGATAACATTTATTTTTAAATAACTACATTTTCAAAAAAAGATAAAAAATATTACAAATTTAAATAGAAAAACACCAAATAAGCTCCAAAAGAAAAACCAAACACGCATTTGACTGCCATCATCTTTATTCCCCTCTTTGCCATTTCTCCTACGTTGTAACTATAGGTGGCAAACCAACCCACTTAATTAAATTTATCCATACTCGTCCATGAATAGATAGGTATGGGTATCTTAAATTTTTGTATATGGATTTAAATGGATTACCCAATAATACCCATTCAATTAACCCATTTAGAATTCCCTTCCCCCAAGTCTCTTCTCTTCCCCCACCCATTTTTTTTCCAAATTTTTCATTTTGTCATGATGTTAACTACTTTTGTTTCATTATTATTATTATTTGTTGGTTTTATTTTATTATTTTATTTTCTCTTAGTTTGTTAACTTGCTCATTTTTTAGCATTACCAATTTATGATAAGTTTTAGCCTCTTTTCTTATCTTTCTAAAATAAAATTTTAAATTTATATATGAAAAAAATGTTAGGGGTTCAAAATTTTTGGATTAAGTTTTTATATTAACTTTTATAGTACTTAGTTCAAATTTTTTTTATGCTTATTATTTAATTATTAAATAATATGTAATTTTGCGACATAGAGTATAAATGGAAAAAAATTGGTAATTAGGCTTATTGAATATTATAAGTAAATATTTAAAATAAATTATGGGTACAAAGAACGGTATAAATTGATAACTTAGTTTACAAAAATGAATATAAATGAGTTTACAAAAAATTAAAATAAATGGGTTATAAATGGGTAATTGGGTTATCCAATTCATTTTTTGACTTACCCATTTATACCCATCTAATTAAATTGGTATAAATGGATTGACTCACTTATACCCATTACCTATTTTATCCAACTCAAACCCACCCAAATCACTCATTTTGATACCTCTAGTTATGACCATGCCCTTCCTGCTACTCTCCCACTTCTTTTCGCTACACTCCCTTCATCTGCAGCCTTACCTCCTTCATTCCCCATCCTTGATACTATCCCCCTTTATTTACTACCCTCTTCTTACCTAATAGACTTGCTTTTCCCTATCTCTACAATCTCCCTTCCCCTACCTTGTAAGCCGCACATTCTCCCTCTCCTATTCAACAATCTTATCTCCAACTTATCCTCGCAATCTTATCTATCACTCTCTTGGTGTCTTTTTCCCATCTTACAAATTGCCTTCCTTCCACATCCCAACGCCACCTTTCCCTGTTCATTACCCATTTACTCACCTTTCAAATTATTTTGTCCAAATCTAAGATGAAAATTGTGATCTATGGGAAAATCAAAATTCGGATGTCAATTCCACAAAATTTTGCCATCTTTGGAGTTTTTTTATAAATTGCCATTCAAATTTTTTTTTTAAGAATTCCTAAAGCACTTTCAAAACTAACCATTCAAATGCATCCTTGTTTATTTAAGAAATAAATTCATACCAATAAAATTTGTTCACCTTAAAACTTAACCTTATTATAAGAGTATTATATTGGATATATTTTTTAAAAAATATTGTGAGCACCTAATATAATTACAATGATGTCAAACATCAAAGTGGAAGAAAAAGAAAAAATACCAAAAAAATAAAAGAAGATACTAAACAGTCACAAGAATGATTTGGATTGTGTGGTTACTTTGGAACTTGCTAACAGAGGACAAGGAGCTAACTTCTCCTTTCCAACTAAGGATATTAGAGTTAAAAGAAAACTAATCGACTAGCATGAATATAAAAAATAAAGTAAAGTCGCCAAATATAAAATCATTATAAAAAGAAAAAGCTGAGACTATATTTTTAGGCTATCGATAAATCAAATTTTTTTTGAATGATTACACATTAGATCTGAATTTTGTGATTGCCTAATGATTATTAGCACCTGGTTTTGTAAAAAATATATATATTTGACTTAAGAGTTTAACATATAATTGATAAAACATTTTCTTATGTAGATTTAAGAATTCAAAGAATAAAAGATTAAATGTTATAATAAAAGAAATACATGACTTGCTTTGGATATGAAACATACAAAATGCTTAATTTAATTATGTATCTTAAAAGAGGTCAACATACATTTAGTTGTTTGTGGTCCATTTTGAGAAATTATCACTAGATTTTAAAATTAGTATAGTAAATATCTTATATGTAGAGCGAGAGAGAGAATTGAAAAATATAACCACCAGCCTTTGGGTTTGTGGCCACCACCAATGCATTAAGGTTTGGTGGGGTGGGTGACAAGGGTTCAAACCTTGCCTCTCACCAATTTGCTACAATTAAATGTGGCCTTGTTTTAAAATGTGGTGCGATGGTGGTTCAATCCCCTCCGAGTTACCCCATCTACAAAGAAAAAAAGAATTAAAAAACATACCTCATTATTATGATGGAGTTGGTTTCTTCATAAAATAATAGATTTTGCTAGAAATAGCAAAGCAATGAAAAATATTTGGGTTTGCCATCATATCATTTTTTCTACTAAAATCACATGTGGTGTTCATATCATGAAAAGTGGGGAAGTTTCTATAATTTTTTATTTCAAATCATTGATCATTCATATTTTCTTAATTTGATATTCAAACCATTAATATGTTAATAGTTATTTTCAGTATAATTAATCAATTGCAAAGATGTTTCCTTAACTTTGTTTTCTAGGTATTAAATGGTCAAACTTATTTTTGTTAAGGTTAATAAAAGACTAAGAGGATTGGGGAAGTTTTCCTTATTTAAATTGTTCATTTTAATTTTTGTAAAGTTAACCAATCTCAAACATGATCATCTTTTATTTTGGTAAAGTTAATAAAAATTAAAATTAAATTGCAAAATCATAGGCACTCTTTCCTATTTCTTCATATGCAATGTGAGGAAGAATCTAATTTTAGGGACTAAACTTAACTAATAAAAGCATAGTTTGGGATTCAATCAAACAAAAAGGTACTAATGATATATTAAACAATTAAAATAAATCAAAAAATTGAGCAGGAAAAAAAGAATGGAGCCTTGAAAGCTAAATAAGAGGCTTACTATCAAAAGTCCTTGACATGGTCTAGGCTTTCAAGTTAAAAATTTCTAATTATATAATTAATTAAGCTCAATAATCTTGATTTTTTGCAAGTATATATGTCAAATGAGTATAGTGATAATTAGGATCGATCCCATAGGAAATTGGTTAATTACTAAGACTTTTTAACTTACTCTATTATCCAAACAATCAAGAAATCAAATAAAAGCAATTTACTACCAATTACACTAATTAAAACTAATAACATGACAATGGAGAAATTTGCAGAAGAATTTCTTAGGATTTACGAATCCCTTGTTGCTCAAGTTTAAGAAATAATTCGGTTGATTTATGCCTTTAACTTATGACTTGTCAAAGATAACCTTCAATTATATTCAAATAACACTCTTGCCATTACCCAAACATACTCACGCCAAGCATTCACCTATTTGCTTGATGAGTTAACTTGATATAAGTTCGTCAAGATCAATGAAGTAGTTAAAATCAAATCCATCTAAATATATCTCCTACTTTCATAAGCATGACCTTTAGGGTTCACGAATCTTGATCTACACTTGCATGACAACATTTAATGCACAACAAATGATTAGGTGATTTATAGTTGGTGATCAAGCCACTATAAATATAAAAGCGTAGAGATATGAACTAACAAGTTCACAAAATAGTACAAATCAACCATTAATTACTTCATATCATGATACAAATAAGTTTATTTTACCTTAGGAGAAAGTAACTTAGCTAAACATAAGATTAAGCATGTTTAAGCATAGTATAATCATGAAACAAGGCTTGATTCATAACAAGAATTTAAAGAGCAAAGGATTAGAAATTTTTATATGTTGAAATAAGCTCCACAAGCTTCGTCTTATGATAAGTATGTATTTTGAGTATTTTAAATGTGTTTTCTTATTTAGTTTTGGTGTGTTTTATTTATTTTTATAGCTAATTAACTAGGTTTCTAGTGAAAATATACATTTTGTGGTTTAAGTATCAAAAATTGCATTTTTATGAATTTTAATGGTGAAAACTCCATGTTTTATAGTTTTAACGATTCAATCATCAAATGGAGTGAGTTGAGAAGATAATTGGATGATTTTTGATGATTTGAAGTGGTTTTAAAGATAATATGAAGTGCAAGAGATGAAATGCAATTAAGAGAGTTTTCCAGCTTTGACACCTATTGGTATTTTTGCTATATCTTGAGTTACATGTATCAGATTGAGGTGATTCCTAAGCCATTTTAAGTGTGTTTTCTTATTTAGTTTTGGTGTGTTTTATTTACTTTTATAGCTAATTAACTAGATTTCTAGTGAAAAAATATACATTTTGTGGTTTAAATATCAAAAATTGCATTTCTATGAAATTTAATGGTGAAAACTTCATGTTTTTATAGTTTTAATGATTCAATCATCAAATGGAGTGAGTTGAGAAGATAATTGGATGATTTTTTATTATTTGAAGTGGTTTTAAAGATAATATGAAGTGCAAGAGATGAAATGCAATTAAGGGAGTTTTCCAGTTTTGACACCTGTTGGTATTTTGACTATATCTTGAGTTACAAGTATCAGATTGAGGTGATTATTTTGACTATATTTTGAAGCTAAAACATAGCTATACATTTCTTATGAAGACATGAAAATTCATTTCACAATTTTTCAATGTCAAATGTCGAAATACAGAAGTACAACGTTGTTGTCGAATGCTGAAACAAAGTTTTGACCAGTTGAGAGTATTTTGGTCATTTCTGAGTCTATAGAGTTCTAAATTGGATGATTCTTGATGCATTGGAAATCCAGCTCAAAGAGCTACAACTTTCATGCTTTATAGAAGAGCTAGTTCAGCCTCCATCATCGAGAAAATATCAGTTGAAATTGGTGCAAAAACAAAGCAAAGATGAAGACTGACCAAAATTGACCAAACCTGCAAAAGGCAAAACATGGGGTACAAAACGCGAGCTAGGTTGCATTTTTGGGGCTGCGTATTCGTGTTTTGCGGCTGCAACTTGCTCTACAACTTATGCTTTGTTCACACAAATTTTTTGACCAATTTTTCTACAAGAAATACCCCTAGAAATGAGCAAGCAAGTGTGGAATCTTGTAGAAACAACTTTTTGTGAGTTTCAAGAGCCAACTTTGCCAATTGGAAACAACTTATTTGCGACTTCAATCTCTCTATAAATAGAAGCCTTGGAGGAAATTTTTAACAACGTTGGAAGGCTAGAGAAACTCCACAAAAATGTAGTCTTCACTAGAATTTCCTTAGTTCATTAGTTAGGGTAGATTAGTATAGTTAGTGTAGCTATTCATTCTTATACTTATAGTTAGATTTGGATGAAGATTTGAGGAGCAACGATGGAGAAGTTGAACCTCATGTGACAAGAGTGACTTCTCTCCTATTATTTTCTCTTTTGTAATTGAATTCATGTTTAGCTATAATACAAGTTTGGATTTTTTGTCACGCTTTCCTAAAGTTTATGTCTAGAGTGTGGATGAACTTTTTATATCTTGTTTGTAATATTTACTTGGTTATTTGGTGATATTATTTTAAGCAAGTTATTTATCACTTTTACTTATCTAATTATGATCAATCGGTCATTAATGTGATAATTTTAAGGTGTTAAGTTTGCAATGAAAATTAGAATTTAACACTAGTTCAAACAAGTGATAAACCTAAGGAGTACACTCATGAGAGTGGAGGTGCATCTTGTGGATTTAGTGACTTGTTTCATATGAAATGAGCTTGTAGTTAGTTTCATAACCACGAGAGTAGGTATGACTTAGTTACAAGTATACTTGATTCACTATAACAATAGATTTCACATGCATTAGGAAATTACGACATAACTAGCCAAGATAATAGCAATCACTTAACCAGTAATTTCATTTATAAGAATAGTGAGGAACTTCATACCTCTAGGAGCTTTATATTGTTATTTTTATTGCTTTTATCTCATGTTTGTAGAGTAGATTTAATCTCTTGCATTTGTAGTAGTCTAAATAATAAAGGAGTTTGAAAATCATCAACAATTGATAATCTTCTCTGTGGGTTTGACCCTTAATACCCTATACCGTACATTTGCAAAAAATTGTGTGTGGGGTATTTAAAAATTTATAAATATAAAATTTGATTGTGAATGAGCTAATTGTTATATATATATCCCATGCCCGTCATCTTATAACTTTTGCTTCAATCTACCAAGGTCACAAGTTTTTCTTCTACTAAACTACCTGTCTCAAGACTCTCTAGAGTCTCTAAAGATTATCTTCTAACTCCCCTTGATCCTCCAATACAATGTGTATTTATAGAAGAAAAGGCTGGGAAATGTTGTAATTGAAATGACTTAAAGTTTCCCCTTGAGCTTCACAATATTCGTCGAGCAACTTTCTAAAAAATTCAATCTAAAATTGAGCTAGAAAACTGTATAAAAACTAAGCAAATGGCTATACAAGTTGCATAGCCGCCTCACCAATACGCAGGGATGGGGATTCCATATTGCCTCGCGTTTTTGCCTCTCCTGTATTTTATTTTTTTATCTGCTTCAATCCAAAATGATGGGTAAAATGTAGACTGCCTCGCGTATTTAGGTCGCGTTTTGCTACGTAGAAAACTACACTTGTTTGTTTTGTCATCTCCAATCCATCTTCGAATCGCGTCAAATATTTTGCTTGAATTCTACTTGATCCGAATTGACCATAATTCACCAAATCCTACCAATGCAACAGGTTTTGCAGATTAAACTGTCAAATGAAAATTTTACTATAAAAAGAAGATGAGTGTACATAAATATATATATATATATATATATATATATAATTACAAGGTTATTTAAAAGTTTTCTTTTAGCAATGTTTATCATTATATTGTGTATGTATACCTTAACTTTGTGCTGGTACACCACGATGCTATATGTGAACAATAAAGATTGTTTCAAAAATTTAAAAAGCTCAGAAGTTGCTAGCTAATTTTTTTCTTCTATTTTGTCTCATTTGTCTCTAATCTCTTATTTGAAGTTTAGATGATAGTTCTGAATTTTGGCCTTTGCACCATACTTGTATTGAAGGACGATCTACTGGTTTTTCAAACCACAAAATTTTATGCTATATGTTGAAGAGTAGAAGGAAATTTTTTTTTCCCAATACGTAGTCCCGTGACCTTGTCATCATCATTTCTTGTTTGCGTCTTCTTTTTCCTTAGCCCTTCCCACCTTTTTCCCCCAAATTAGCCTGAAATTTAAATGGAAAATAGCTCAAAAAGAACTCTGCTCAAACTCAAATATGAAAAAGACTACATTTTCTGCAAAATTTCCTCCAGAAATTGAGCTGATGTATCATACCTACTTGCAAATGATCTTCAATTAAAAGGATAAGCGGTAACATTGGCTCTTGAACTTTATTCTCCAACTAGTTATTAGAAAGCTTATTATAATCCCACCTGATGAAACCCTTCTTCCCATCCAAAAAAACTTATTAAAACATAACGGTCCAGCGTTCTTCAACCCCCTGTTACAAAATCGAATTTTGTCATAAAAGTCGAGCCATCTTAATTTGATGAACCAAGATAGCCAGCCTGAGGTGAACTTTCAATTCTGGAAGAAGACTGCTCTTTTAGGAACCAATTGAGAAAAATTAAAGGTGAGGAGAAAATAATTTCAAAACTTAAACTTTTATTTATTTGTTTGTTTTATATTTTATTTAGAGTTAAATTACATCTATGCCCTCATCTTCTCGGCTGCTAACACCAACAGCCTGAGGCGAACTTTCAATTCTGGAAGAAGACTGCTCTTTTAGGAACCAATTGAGAAAAATTAAAGGTGAGGAGAAAATAATTTCAAAACTTAAACTTTTATTTATTTGTTTGTTTTATATTTTATTTAGAGTTAAATTACATCTATGCCCTCATCTTCTCGGCTGCTAACACCTACAAAATGACACATGATCATTACGTCCACTGATACACCGTTAGTTTTTTGGTTTCCATCAACATTTTCACTTAGGTGGAACAATTTTTGAAATTTAAGAATTAAAGTATTCCATTTCAAAGTTCAGATACCAAAGTGAGATAATGCGTAAAATTTGCGGACAAAGTAAAGTTAGCCCTTTAGTTATCAATAGTGGAAAATGTTGTAGTAATTATCATTATGCTAACTAAAAGTTTTTACTTGATATAACAGGTTATTATACTTTTAGCGACCATTTGATTACTTGTTGGATCTATCCACCTAAATAGGATAATGTCTAAATATAAGGAAGTAAGTTTCTCATCTAAAATAGTAAGTTAACGGTAATAATTAGTAACTTTTGTGTTTCAAAAGGTAAATTGGAATAAATATAAAACTTACTTTTTAAAGAGATAAATTACTATTTTATATCTCAAACATACTTTTGAGGGAGTAAGTTTAGTTCAAGTAATAGTAAGTTTTTATACATAAATAGTAATTCTTATTTCTTACTTATAACATAGTAAATTTGATTAATGACCAAAACTTACTAATTTATGGCACAAATGTACTATTTTGCTTAAAAAACTTATACCAAATCAATACTAGAAAGTTTATTTGAAATAACAATAAAATGTTTTATTAATGATTAAAACTTAGTACCTTAGTTAGTAAGTACTCGTAATATACTTGTATAATACATGATTATATGTACAATTTAAAATTTTTTTATATTTATATATTTTAAAATACTATGAAAATATTTTGACCTTTCACATAACCTTATAAAATAATAAAATTTTGTTGTATTATAATTTTGAATATTTTTTGAAAAGTTTAAAAGTTTGGATAATAATAACAACACATCTTCCTAGTTATATATGGAATATCACTTATCTATGTAATTTCTATAATTTAAAACCTATTAATATAATAAGATGATAAAGTTTTAATATATTTATTGTCTGGGACACAAGAAATAATAAGAATTAAACTGGTATTAATATAGACCTAACAAAATGAGAGAAATAGTGTAACAATTAATACAAAAATAAAAATAACAAAATTAGTATAACAAAATTAGTATAATCTGGAATTTTTTTCTCTAGAGATTGTTCACGAATATAAGATCCAACCACTAAACAAAAATCACATGCATATATGATCTATTGTATAATTTAAATTAAATTTAGTTCATGTACAAAATGATCCTAAAATAATTAGCACACTATAATACCATATTATTTTAACAACAAAAAATTTTTTTTTTGCCAAAAGTCTCCAATATCCATGATATATGTATTAGAGATATTTTACCACATTTTTATCTCTTTTTTTCCCATATTTGTATCTCATGTCTAATCATTGATGTTAATTTGAGGAAGAATATTTTTTATAATAAAATCATTTTAAATTTAATTAACAAGTTGAGATTTTTTTAAAAAATAAAAGTGAATTATTTTGGGAACTTATTTTTTATTTTCCCAAAATTAAAAGATTGCTATTTTTTACCAATTGTTGCCATTAATTTCATTTTCTAGACTAATTTTATCAATGTAAAATTAGTTTGAGTTAACAATAATTGAAGTTTGTTGGTCCAAGGATTGCATGCTATTGTTGTTTATTTTACATGTAAATATTATAAGTAATAATAAATAATAGCTACTTAGAAAGGAATAGGTGCTCATTGATTGCATTCAAACTATAATTCTGTAATGCATAATTGCTAAATTATATTTTTTATTTATAAGAAATCAATACACATCATCATATTACACCAGACGTAAATTAGTGATTTATTAACAAAAATATAAACACATGAGTGATATATTATGATTTGGTCACTTTATTACTTATATATTTTCCTTTTTTTATATTTAAAGGTGCAAAAATTCTCTTGATTATATTAGTGTAAATGCATAAAATCTTTTACAAAATTATTTCAATTTATTTACAAAATATTAGTACTTTTTAGGAGAAGCAATGCATTGTAGGAATGGTTTACTAATTTTTTAGTAAACATAACTACTACATTAAAAAGTTAAAAAAAAACTTGATTTTATTATGATTTAATTAGGAGTGCTTTTGAAGAGAAGAATTAGGGGTTCAATTTCGTGGATTCAAGAATTTTTAGAGATTGTAATTATCAAAAGAAAAAAGAATTTTTAGAGATTGTAACTCTCTTATTATTTGATTTAATAAATTTGATATTTGTGCAATTTTCATGTCTTTTATTTTCAGCAACAAAATTTGTGCTTACAGTTAGATACAAATATGGTAAAATATCCCTCGTATGTATGTCATGGATATTTGAGACTTCAGTAAAAAAAATTTTGTTGTTAAAATAACATTGTATCATAGTGCGCTAATTATTTTTTAACTGTTTTATACGTGAACTGAATTTAATTTAAATTATACAATATATTATATATGCAAGTAATTTTCATTTAATTGTTGGATCTTATTTTTATGAACAATCTCCCAAGGTAAAAAGTCCAGATCATACTGATTTTCTTATATTAACTATTATACTAATTTTGTCATTTTTATTGTTATACTATTTCTCATTTTGTTTGGGCTTTAACTCTTATTAATTCTTATGTACTAGATGTAAATTTATTAAAACTTTATCATCTTATTATATTCATAGGTGTTAAATTATAAAAATTGTGATATATAAACAAGTGATATTCTATATATATAACTAGGAAGATTTATTGTTATTATTATCCAAACTTTCAAACTTTTCAAAAATTGAAAATGATTAAAAACTTACAATATGACAAAATTTTATTACATATTTTACAAGGTTATCTGAAAAGTGAAACTGCTTTTCATAGTATTTTAAAATATATAAATACAAAAAAATTTTAAATTACACCTATAATCATTTATTATATAGGTATATTATGAGTACTTACTAAGGTACTAAGTTTTAATCATTAATAAAACATTTTATCATTATTTCAAATAAACTTCCTAATATTAGTTTGAGATAAGTTTTTAATGTAAAATTGTACATGTATTTCAAAAATCAGTAAGTTTTGATCACTAATCAAATTTACCATGTCATTAGTAAGAATTACTATTTATGTATAAAAACTTATTGTTATTTGAACTAAACTTACTCTCTAAAAAGTAAGTTTGGGATATAAAGTAGTAATTTTTTTATTTAAAAAGTAAGTTTAATCTTTATTCCAATTTACCTTTTGAGTTATAAAAATTACTAATCTATCAAGGTTAATTTACTATTTTAGATGAGAAACTTACTTCCATATTTTTAGGTGTTATCCTATTTAAGTGGATATGTCCAATAACTAATCAAATAGTCATTAAAAATGCAACAATCTGTTATATTAGGTAAAAACTATTTCGTTACCATAACTTTCGTTACTAAAATATTGTCCATCAATAATTATGCAATAAGTATAGGACAAATTATTGCGCCGATCACTACGCATGTCTTTTCCGTTAAATTTTTTATCGGGTGGATTTGAAATCTTCGGAGCTCCGAATGTTTCATGAGTGAGAAACGTGGTTGTCTCTTTTTTTTTAACCATATAGACTAAGGGCGGAAGCCCGGTGTCCACGTCGGCGTGGTCGTCCTCCAGTGTGTCGCCGGGTGATTGGTTGGCTGTTGATGACATGGATCTTGTCAGACATTGGTGGTGCCCGGTTGCTTCTTTGTTTGGTCAAACAGTAGAGTTGTTGTTTGGTAAAGGGTCGTTGGACTCAGAGATTAGTTAGTATTACGGTTGTAGCCCTCTGGCCTTCACCTATTTACACCCTTCCATCTATACAGGTTCGTTGTTTTAACAAGGGTGTGTTGGTAATGTGGCTTAGGCGTCAGTTTTGGTCATCCACTAACGTGTTCTCTTTCTTTTTTTGGGGGCAGAAACCCAGTGGATAGATTGACCTGTTATCAGAGTTTTTGGTGAGATTTGACTCTCGCATTGGGCTCGATGCTTCAGAGGAACGTCCTTTCCTCTCTCTCCGTCGATCGCCTCTCTCAATCATCATCTCTTCCTTTTTCTTTCTTCAGAAAGCCCTCATCTTCTCTTCGTTTTCATCTTTTCTTTACCTTTATCTTCTAATCTAATCAAACCCTGAAGAAATGATGAAGAGAAAAAAATGGTTCCATATTTCGCTTGGAGATTTGTTGGCTTGAAAAAAAATAAGAAACAATTTGTTTTCTCTTTCAATTTTTTCATCATTGTCTCTCTTTTCCTTATCTTTCTCTTCAATTATCCGCTCATCTCTCTCATCTTCTTCGTCATTTTTTTTTCTTTCCGATTTTGATTGAGAACAACAACAACAACGAGGATGGTTGGGATTTTTTTGGGTTTCTGATCTCTTCTTCTTTCTCTCTCTAGCCTTTTAGATCTTTTTTTTGTGGGGGTTTAGCAGTCAAATTTTTATATATTAATTTGTATATATCTTTGATGTTGTAGGTGCAAAAAAAATGGAACTGTCTTTTAGCATCCAGCATCGCGATGAAAGTGAGTTTGTTTTTCTATTTCCTTCCTAAGTTATTGCCTGATTTTTGAGCAACTGGTCATGGAATGTATATGTTAAAGAGCTTTCAGGTTAGAGTTTGGGATCCAAAGAAGCCCTTACTGTCAAGATTTTGCATAAATCCTATGGTTAGAATTTTGGAACCCCATCTCGTGTCTTGATGTTTTATATGGGTTATTTGGAGAAGCAAAAGTCAGAGTTTTTTACTTTTCTTTCTCTCTTTAGAAAGGAAACCCCTTTTTCCCATTTTCTTGCCTAAGGACTACTTCTCAGTGAAGCAAAATGAACTCATTCTGTACACGAGAACCTTTTGACGCTTGTTATACAAAAGACTCTAGAGTTAAATCTGACAGCAATTGCTATCAACTCATTCATCATGGCTGCTTTTGGCTGTATAGCTCCATCCCAGCTCTCTCTTCCCATCCCTTTCTTCATCTGTGCATGCCTTTTTTATTGGAATTGTGAGATTGCAAGTAAAGGAGTTTTCTGTAACTTTTCTAACAGGAACATTGGCAACCAAATATGAGAAACTTGGCGGTAAAGTGAAATGGATGGGCAAGCCTGATAAGGTAATCTAATTCAGCCGGATCTAAATGTTCAGGAGTTCCTCCATTCAATCATCTTTCCACTTGTTTATGTGGAGGTTTTTTTTTTAATCAATGCAAGCATTTTTGAGATGGCTGCAGCATACATTGGGTTAACTTGAATGCTGAACAATGCTCAGAAGCAGAACAACTGAGTAGATCTGCTTTTGTCTGGAAACGTTTGAACTTATTATATTCTACTCAGAGTGCAAATTATTAGGCCTTTATTAGTTTCTTTACCATTATTTGTACTGATAGCTATTATTACTCAAAAGTTCATTCATGAAATTTTGTTGCATATACTTTTTCAGAAATTTTAAATTAAGCAAGCTGATTAATTTGAACCATAGCAGGATAGTAAGTAATCTGGGTGAATGTCAGAGAATATTTTGGAGTTTTCATTTTTTTATTGACCCTATCGAAGAAGTAGAGAACAACAAAAGTGATGAAGTAGAGGGGTGAGAGCGAGAGAATTAAGGCTATTTCCTTGAATTGTTACCGTGATATATTCTAAATGCATTTACTGCTTTCCCTTCCTCTCTGATTCTCATCTAACCTTGCCTATTAGTTAGTTAATGCGTCATGTTTAGTGGTATCACCATGTGAAACATCCTTCCTGACATTAAGAAAATTGAACATGTTATATGACTTGGAAATTGTAGTTTTTCCATAATCTAAGATTTTCACATGGTCTTTGGGGTTTTGATTTGAGACAATTATCAGAGAAATATCATACAGTGCCAATTTGGTCTCTTTTTTGCTAAAAAAGTTTCATGTTATTCTTTTTAATTGTCAATTTTTCTTTGTGTCTGAATCTGATTTCAAAGTGCTAATCCATGTATGGTCAATTCATGTCAGATCATCTATAAAGCAGCTGCGGAAATGGCTGCTATAGATCCTTCACAGTGTGTTGCCATTGGAGATTCTCTGTACCATGACATAAAAGGTGCAAATGCCACTGGTATCTCATCAGCATTTATCACTGGTGGGATCCATGCGACTGAACTTGGACTTGATACCTTCGGAGAAATTGCTGATGATTCTTCTGTGGTTGCTCTTGCCTTAAGACATGATGCTTATCCATCATATGTGTTGCCTTCATTCAATTGGTAGTCTGATGGTGAGCTTTCTTTTTTCATACAAGAAAATAATGTTTCTGTTGCAAAATGTATCTTGATCCTTTAATTCTAGTGGACTGTCATCTTAAAAGATGGCCAGACGTTGTGCCAAAATGGTATAAATACTGAGTACGTGAATTAGGAACCTTTAGGAAATTTGGGATTATATAATTTTAGGTTACGAGTCCTGGTTTGAAAGGAGACAAGTAATTAGCCCAAATTTGAGCAAGTACCTTTAGTTGGGTACCCAAATAAGCTCCATTAGTTGTTCAAAAATGTTATAGGCTATAATCAACGTTTAAATTTCTTGCTCTGATGTATTCACCCTGTGTTACAACTGCCATGACTATTCTTACATCATTGGCCGAGCTTGCTGTACCTCTGTCTGCGCATATATTATTGACTGGCGTGATTGCGTATCCGTTGATAAAGTGAGATCTTTTTATTCTATTTGCAGGTTTGAGAATAGAGGTTCTACTGATGCCATTGCTAATGTTCCATTTTCTATAGCACCCTTTGTAGCTACAGCGCCAGCTTTTAAGTTACCGTTCAAGGAGCCATCATCGTGCTTTTCATCTTTGTTTTGTTGTGATCAGTTGTCTCAACTACAGCAATGTATGAGAAAGCTGCTTATTTCTTGGTAGCTAATGGGTTCTAGGTTACAAGCAATGGGTGGTAATATAGTTTTAATTTAATGACTGTATGTTCTGGGTGACAGGGTGATCAGCTCATTAGCAGACTTGTCTTTACTAAAAAGTTCAGAAATACAAATTGCTCAATTTCAGAATGCTACTTGCAGACAAGAAAATAATGATGCAAACAAGAGATTTTTTGGTGCAGTCAAGTTATGCATTTCTTCTACTAAGAGTTCGTTTCATTGAATTTCTGCTTGTGAGAAAGAGATGGGAAAAAATTGTCACTTTCTATTTTCTTGTATTTTTTTGTTAACTAATATGCTCCAAGAGATCTAGGATCTTTCAGAACAATTTGAAGTGTCGTTTTATGTATTTGTATGAATTGATTTATTGTGTTTTCATTTGTTTATTTGTTATTGTTAGGGTATAAATGAAGAATTAATAGGCGAATTTGACGGTAAATTTGTAGGTTTGGAGGGAAAGGATACAATAGAGAAAAATGAAAGCTTCCCAGAATATCATACCCAAGGGTTCTCTCTCTCTCTCTCTCTCTCAGTGTCCGTTTTTATCTGTTAAATCCACTTTTGATTAATTAAGTTTCAACTATGACTTTTTTTTACTGCAAATATCCTTATGTTAGTATAATTTGCTTTAAATTACTGGTAGTTTAAATTGCTTGGAGTATAATTTTTTTGTATTGAAAAATTTTGAAGTAAGTGATCTTACTTGATGGTCAAAGTAGAACCATACGAGGCCCTGCTGGGATTATTATCAATGGTTTCTTACTACAAACATATTTTTTTTAAGTGTACAATGTTGAGGACTCTTAAATGATAGGGAAGGTGGGTATATGATTTCTGAGGTATCAAAATTGCTAATGAGTCAGGAAATCCTGAAACAAGGTCTCTGACCCTAGGCTTGAGAAATCTTGAAGGTTTCTGAACCTCCCGGTTTGGCTTGCCTCTCCGTGTTCTGTAATTTTGTTTTTCAGAATTAGTTATTTGTATCATTTTAATTTGTTGGTTTATTCCTAATACCAACTTACTATTCTTGTTCCATGTTTTTCCTTCTCATTTTACTTGAAATCTATGCTCTTTTTTTCACATGTAAATGCATATTTTTCCTTGCATTGTTAACGCAATATTTTGTGTTGTCTCTTTCTTTTTGGCTGCTTGGCAAATTGATTCGATAATATTCTTAAATCTTAACTGAATTCTTTCTGCATTTAGAAGCTTGATTTTATTTTCTTAAATTTGTTTTCTAACAACCTTCCATTCTTTGTTTGCTCCCTGCATAATCAAATGCCGTTTATTTTTATGTGATATTGTGGTTTTTTTTTAATTCTTCTTTTTCCTTTGCTTGCATATAGTTTTGGGATAATTTGTTGTTTATACATTTTCCCCTTTCCTTGCTTTGTTTGTCAAACCTGTCATTCTATAATTCTTTAGGGGCCTATTATTGGTTGTAAATGATGGGTTGTCCTGACTACTTGATGTGTATTGTGTATAAATTTGTATTTAATTGTCTGTGAAGATGGCAACTTATGTGCCATAACCTATTTTTGTTTAGTGGTTTTGTTATTCTGTTTTATTTACTTTAAAATCTCACATGAAAAATGCTTCTTTACTAAAGTGAACAATTCTGATTCGTACACAACTTTTAGGATATTTCTGAATTGTTGAGTCTTGCATCTGTTACTAGCTTATATTTCCAAAATGCAAAACTTTTATGTGTTTTTGTTTGTGGATTTAGGTGCTTCTTCAAACACTGCATTTGGTTGGTAAACCTCTCTTCTGCACTCCTTCAAGAAGTGATAGCTGGTGTTAACAGGTATGCTTTGTTATTCAATCGTTCTTTTTCTTGTGTTTCACTTTGACATCTCAGTGGCTTTTTTTGCTTAAATTAAAAGTGGATTAAAATCTTGGAGGTTTCGCCATACCCAAGGGACGGACAGTATTATTTTGGATTATAAGTGTTTACTTAGGCCTCAAGAACCCCAAGATTTTAAGTCTTCGAGGCTAGAAATCTTTGTATTCACTTGAGAGGTTGGATGCCTCCCTTCCACTTCATTCGTGACTTCTTGTACTAAGGCATGAATTTGGGTCTCATATCTATTTGTCCAGCTTATATTTCCAGAATGCAACAACTTTTATGTGGTTTTGTTTGTGCGTTTTAGGTCATTCAAACGCTACATTTTACTAAGGCATGTACAATTGTTTTCTTCTTTTTACTTTGTTTAGTCCAAAGCCTCTGTCTCGCCGAGCTCTTCCCTAAGACGCGCTTCTATAATGCTTTTCTTATTTGCTTTAGCTGGATGACTAGAGATGACAGTTGATAGTGGTGGCTTGCCTTTCACTTTTATCCTAAATTGACCAAAGACACGTCTCACCAGGAGGGAATCTGCTTGGATTATTCTCACCAGTTTTAATGCTACTTAAGTTTGTTGTATGTTTAGCCTTTTTCTCCTTAATTAGGTATGTTTAGTCTTTTGATGTATTGTTGTTTAATTTATGTTTCTTTTACCATGAGATCCTTGTAATTTTGTAGTCTCTAAATTTTTATGAAAATTTTCATTTATTGCACATTATTTAATATTTGATTTGAAATTCATTTGTTAGCTTGCTTATATGCAGTTCCAATGTATTGATGTATTCAAATTTTGGTTCATCGCTTGTTTTCTTCAACATGTATATAAAAGGGGGAATGCAATGCCTCAAGAGGGTGCTTGTGTTGCTGACGCCGCAACATGTGATTGGTTGGAGAGTGTTCGTCCAAGCCTTTCTTAGGTTCCCATTTCATTTACTTTTTCATTCTTTTTAAACGCAGATGTGATTGATTGAAGAAGGTCACTTGCTCTCCCATTTCTTTTCCTTGTTCATCGCCATTCTCCTCTCTCTCTAAGCCCATCTCTCTGTTTTCTTCTTCATATTCCTAAATGCCCCCAAAGCTCTTCTATCTCTTTTCTTCTCCATAATCGGCAACATCAGGACCAAAACAGATGGTATTTTTTTTCCTTTCCCTCCCTAAATTTCTCTAGCCTTTTGTGTTTCTTTTTAGCTTTAGTTGTCTAATCTAATCTAATCTAATTGGTATATATTTTTGATATTGCAGGTGAAAATTTTCGAATCTTTTCCAGCATTCTTGTGAGACTCTGAGATTTTTTCCCTTTTTTTTAATTGGGTTCTAAAACACGTGGTTAGCTTTGCTCCCTTTTTCCCCTTTCTTTTGCCTTGTATTCTTCCTTTTTTTGACATATTTGTATCTTGATTTTGCTATTGTCCAAAAAGCATTAAAAAGGATTTAATAAATTTTAGAAAGTTTCTTGAAACTTTTCCCGATCTAATGCCTTTATAAGAAATTGTATCTTGATTTTGCTCTTGCCCAAAAAACATTAAAAAGGATTTACTAACAAATTTTATAAGTTTTTTGGACCCACGTAGTAGTTCCAGAAACCCTATCTCGACATCATCTCCTTCAAATCCCAAAGGGTTGCCGTCTCTTCTCTCGCCGATCCCTTCTCGCTCTCCAAAACAAGAAGTATGGTTGGAAGAATTAAATCCAAAAACAAGGAAATCTGATTTTCTGTCCATGCTTTCTTGAGAGACCGAGGCTGTCAAGAGAAGATTATTATCAAGAAAAATTGTATGTGATTTTGCTTCTTTCAGTTTCATTCTTCCAGATCTCAGTTTTTTCACTATTTTTTTACACGCATTTTTAATAGTTCTCCTGTTACTTATTTGTCCTTTTTTCCCTGGCCTTCTACAGCACCTGTACAAACTTATGTGATTTTCTATTATGTATGGGAAAATTGCTTGGTGTATTTTTTGGTTGTTTTGGATTCATGGGTTGTTCAAAGCACAATGTCTTTGGCTAAAAACTTGGTAATTATTTCTGTGTAACATTTTATAACCTTCTTTTTTTCTATTTGTTTCCATTTTGCATATGAACAATCTATTTTTGCTCATATTTATTGTTGTTCACTTTTTGGGTTGAATTTTATAGGGGTAATGCTTTGTTTTGTATCAGTCAGTCTAAGCCCAAGCTTTGGGCTTTTAGCATAGTTCAGCTTTGGACAGGTAAGCTGTTACACTTTATTTAGCAAAATATCTTAGTCAAATGGATGTGCTTGTATACTAATAATTAGTAGATACCTCTGTTGATTAAGAGAAAATGATTAAGTTTCTGTTGATTATCTTTTCTGCTATTTAACTTGCAAACGGTTTCTTTGTGTCCTTATTTAGCATTAAATTAGATGGACACCGGGCTCTTCATGATGGAATTAGGTATTAAATTTATCGACATATAATAAAGCAAATAATGGCCTTCTACTACTTTTAAAGTGCTGATTGTAACCTTTCTTATTTCACCTTTCGTTTTAATATATATAACTATCTCTATGAATGGAAATTTTTTTTACAACGGTGTCTGTATTGTGTATATAATAATGTAATGGAAAATTGTGTATTTGTAGTTATTGCATGTTTTATATTGTAATTGAAGATTGTTCATTTATTATTTGGCTACACTGGTGCAGTATGCCCCAACCTATGAATTGTACAAAAACCTTTGCCCCATACTTTTGCCTTCAGGGATAATTATATGGAAAAAGCTTGTCTGGCATATAGGTGCATAGATAGACACAGATGTTGATGTTCCTGTAAGTGAAAAAAGTTAGCTTAAAATGGGAGGGCTAATGATAAAAGAAAAAAAAACTATGATATACTTTTGGAAAATATGGTAATTGCTGCTAATATTTAACCGTATAAAGTGGATTTTTGCAGTACCACTCAAGAATGCTTCTGCCATCTGATTAACAAAACTACGTGTTTAGTTATGTAGGAAGCAGAATCGGCCATCCTTGAAGCATTATCAAGATCAAAGCCTGGAAGCGTATGACCCTGGATACTAGATTTTGCACTAACAGTAGCTATGTGATCTCTGTATTACCTACTATAAATGTATATCAGCTCTTGATGCTTTATATCTCACGTGGATGGTGTTATCATGATATTTTTGTTTGGTTTGAAATCTTGTACAACTTGGTCAGTTATTTTGTACCAAGAGTTTCCATTCCTTTTGCTACTGATGTATTCAGAGGATAGAATTGTGGCCTATATTAATAATCCTCCTCCTTTTTTGGTCAAATGCAATTTATCCCACTAAAGGTGATATGTAAGCAGAGTTTCTTTTCATCGGATTTCTTGAAGTTACAGGCTAATGAAAACCTTTTTGGTTATTGTACTACACAGTAATGTGTTTTTTGGTCCTTGGATTAGTTTGAAGTGTAAGATTCTAATAACAAGGAAAAGCCTTGATGCAACACTACACTCTGCATTTTTTTTTCTTCCGGAACAGGTTTGATATGTGATGAGAACCTCTGAACTGCGGTCTACTGGTCTCAAGTTTCATAAATGTACATTATCTCATGCACTCATCTTTCCTTTTATGGGATTCTAGCTGTTGACGTCCATCCAATGATCAAGGGTAGAATTGCATCCAGGCTTGTGTAACTTCCTTTTTCCTTTTTTTGTGTGTGTTAAGTAGTTGACCATCCCCTATGCTATTGATGTATTGACAGGATACATCCTGCATTAGTAATCCTCCTTCGTTTTTGGTCAAATGCAGTTTATCTCACTAAGGTTGATATGTAATTACGAAAACAGGTGATTGGTTGTATCACATTCTAATAACAAGGCCAAGCCTTGATGCAATACTACATTGGGCTGTTTTTTTTTTTTTTCATTTTGAGCTACAAAGTCACAGGTTTTTGTGTACATAAAAAATGTAAGGCAGCATTATACGGTGATATATTATTTTGTTTGCTTTACATATTTACAATGCCCGTATAATTACACCTTTCCAGTACAACTGATTTTTCGCTCATATTCCTATATAATATAGCTCCATTTTGTGCTGCTAATTTTCATTCTCCCCTATATTACTAGCTAAACGTTAACTGGGCATGTATACCACCGCGCATAGCGCGATGTTACCACCTAGTTTAGACTAAAGTACGATGCTTTGCACGTCTTCGAGTGTCTCCTCCTCTTTAGGAAGCTTGGTTACAATTGGCTGCGAGAATCTGTGAACCTGCACAGACATATTTATTATTTGATCTCTTCCACAAGGGATTCTGTATAAAGCAAAAATCTTGGAATAAAACTTTTTCCTTGTTTGGTGTCCTATTGCTGTGACTCTAGTTCAGAGGACTGATGGGCTTTTTCGCGTACAATAATTACAGGTGAGGGAACCGGATGCTAAGGATTCCTTTTTTTTGTTTTTTCAATTAAATAAGCAATGCTGAAACACAATAATGGTTGGTGTAAAACGCAGGCTGGGCCAGCCACTAGTAACCTTCTATGCATGAATAATCAAATCATGACTGCAAACTTCACCAACCATTACGTAAGACCGCACTTACTCCCGGTCCGGTCCAGTGTTGGACAATTCGTCGACTTCTGCTAACAAAGTCTTCGGTCTAGTCTTGGAAGGTTGTAGGTCCAAGATTAATTAAAGCTACATGGCGTAGAGTCATGTAGCTTTGACTAAGGCTTTTAAGACAATTAACGTTTGCTTGACGCACGTTGGAAACTAAGTAAACTTCTTGTCGTAACAAGAAGGTGTGTGAGACATTATTACAACGCTAGATAATAAGATAAATAGGCTACAAAATTGAGAAGGATTTGGCAATTGGCATCCAAGTCTTTAGTCATGTCATCCAAACTAGTAACAGCTATCTTAGCCAATTTTGTAGTAGTTCACATAGGAGTTGGTGTTGGTGCAGCAGCTTCTAACGATTTTGGGTTCATCTATCAAGGATTTCAATCATCAAATCTAAGTCTGGATGGATTAGCCACGGTCACCAAAAATGGCCTCCTAAGGATAACCAACACCACCAAATTACAAACGGGGCACGCCTTCTATCCTAATCCCCTCAAATTCAAGACAAAATCTAATAGTTCAGCTTTCTCCTTTTCCACCCAATTTGTGTTTGCTATCGTGGCTGAAGTACCAGGCATGCCTGGTCCGGGAATGGCTTTCGTGATTGCGCCAACAAGAGGCCTTGCAGAAGGGCCCTCCACTCGTTTCCTCGGCCTCTTCAACACAAGCACCGATGGAAATCGAACAAATCACGTTTTTGCGGTGGAGCTTGACACTATCCAAAACCCAGATTTTGAAGATATCAATGACAACCATGTTGGTATTGATATTAACTCTATGACCTCCAAGGTATCCCAGCCAGCAAGTTACCAGGCTAATAACAAGAATTTATTTGACAACTTAACTCTTAGCAGCGGTCAAGAGATGCAACTTTGGGTCGAATACGACGGGGTGGCGAGGAGAATCGATGTTACATTAGCTCCAGTAGCGGCATCTAAACCACATACTCCTCTTTTGTCTTTGACATATGATCTTTCGCCAATTTTTCAGCAAAGCATGTATGTTGGCTTTTCTGCAGCCACTAGTCCACGCGACATAGGATCATCTCATTTTATACTTGGATGGAGCTTCAGGATGAATGGCGTTGCGCAGGCTCTTGATCTCTCTCGGCTCCCCAAGCTACCTCGGTTTGGACATAAGAAAGTATCTGAAATTTTCACTGTGGGATTGCCCCTGATTTGCATGCTTTTCTTGTTAATACTAATATCCGGAGTAGCTTATTATCTAAGCAGGAAGTGGAAGTTTGCAGAAGTGCTGGAAGAATGGGAGCTTGCTTATGGACCTCACAGGTTCAAGTATAAAGATTTATACATTGCCACCAAGGGGTTCAGAGAAAAGGAGATGTTGGGGGAAGGCGGATTTGGAAGGGTCTACAAAGGCGTTCTGCCAACAAGCAAGGTTGAGGTTGCTATCAAGAAGGTCTCTCATCAAGCAAGACAGGGAATGAGAGAATTTATTGCAGAAATCGTCAGTATTGGTCGCTTACGCCATAGAAATTTAGTACCACTCTTGGGTTATTGTCGGCGTAAAGGAGAGTTACTTTTGGTATACGAGTTCATGTCCAATGGTAGTCTAGACAAGTTTTTGTACAACCAACCCAAGTATATCCTCAGCTGGAGCCAAAGATTGCGAGTCATCAAAGGTGTAGCATCCGGATTATTCTATCTACACGAAGAATGGGAGCAAGTAGTGATCCACCGAGATGTGAAAGCAAGTAATGTATTGTTAGATAGTGAACTGAATGGAAGATTAGGAGATTTCGGCCTGGCAAGGCTATACGATCATGGAACCCTCCCTCAATCCACCCATGTAGCGGGATCTCTTGGCTACCTTGCTCCTGAGCATAGCAGGACAGGGAGGGCCACAACAAGCACTGATGTATATGCTTTTGGGGCCTTTTTGCTGGAGGTTGCCTGCGGAAGAAGGCCAATAGAACCCCAAGCAGCACCAGAAGAGAAGGTCATTTTGGTTGATTGGGTATTTTCGTGCTGGAAAGCAGGCAATATTCTCCAGGCGGTTGATCAAAAGTTGGGTACTGAGTTTGTGAAAGAGGAAGCAGACTTGGTGTTGAAACTAGGCTTGTTATGCTCTCATTCAGAACCAAAGATTAGGCCGAGTATGAGGCAAATTCTGTTGTACTTGGAGGGATCAGTTGCCTTGCCAGATTTATCATCACTAGCCATGGGCGTTTCTGCTGTTGGTCTTGGCTTCGCCCACCCTGCTGGCTTTGAAAACATTTTATCGTCATTTGCTTTTTCCACAGAGAAACGTTTTTCACATTCTGTGGCAGACTCTACTCTCTCTGGTGGTCGGCAATTAAGATGCTCATCATTCTGATTTTGTAAATTTAAAAAAAAAAAAAGAAAAAAGAAAAAGGAAAAAAGAGCTTCTACTACAGTAATTATTTTGTTGAATGCATTTTTCTGACATATGAGCACTAAATTTTGTATCAGATGCTAGAACATGTTTTGTGGTTTGTACCAGGGGATACTGGATTAACAGGACCGAGAGCGAGGCCTTTGAGTGGGGGAAGATATTTTCGAGATTTGACGACCTGGGAGTGGACCCGCAACATTTCTTTCATGCCTCAAGTTTTCGGAATCTTATGGCCCGAAGACTTTTCTAAGTCTGTACGATAATTTAATTTAATTTTTAAATTTAATGAATTCAAATCTTAATATATTTAAATCGTTTGATAATAAAAAATTAAATATTTAAATTTATTAAGTGATATTGAATTTTTTGGATAAAATTTGTTTCCAAAATTAAGTGATAATTATTCATTTATCACTAAATATGATATACATTTAAATGTATTAGATTTAATGTTTAACAATTCAATAATTTAATAGATTCAAATTTTAAACTTCAGTTTTATCAAACGCATCCTTAGTAAATGAAACAAAGAGTTGTCTACAGCTTCCGTGATCCGTAAGACATAGGAACATGACATGCTTTGTAACAAATGTTTAAACTTTTTTTTTTTTCATTATTATACTGTGAGTGGAAAGATTTGAAGCCGAATTTTCTTACTTAAATTCTCTTCTTTGAGCCAACCAACTCGTTTCTCCTCCAAGGGGTACATTCAAATTAGTGATGAGCTTGTTAGGGCTCGAGGGTTTCTACAATTGTTGGCCATAGGCTGGTTGCTTAAGCAATGTCTAAGCTAGGAGCCTAGGAGTGAGCTGCTCCCGAGTTCTGAAAAATTTCCATTAGCCTGTTAGAGATTTTGGAAATTTTTATTAAGAGTCTTTCTCTCGATGCTCCCACCCCCCCCCCTCCCCCAACACCACCAAATTTGAACTTTTGTTCTTTAAATATTTTTAACCTTGCTAGTTAGTTAATTGATCTATAAGATACAACTTGTTATTAATCATTTTAGCATTACATATTAACTTGTTAAAACTTTATCTATTACGTCAAGAAAAATTAATTCAAACTTAAACTGTGTACACCTTTCAAATAATCATTTCATTATAATTTTCAGCTTTAGGGTACGAGATTCAAATAATCACTTCAGTTTTAGGGTATGAGATTTTCAATTCAAGCACTTGGTTCTATATATGTGATCTTCTATATGTTAAGTTTAAACAAATAAGATTTGCATGTCTTGAATTGTTCTCTCTGTAAACATATAAATAGGAATGGCAATGGGTAGGGTAAAACCTAATACCCGTGGATACTCGATCCGATAGTTAATTCAATTAAATGACTAATGGATTATTCATTAGAGATTGGTATTGATGAAAGATTACAGATAGATAACCTGAGAGGGTTTGATACCCCAATACCCGATACCCTATATATATTCTTCGGTCTCAATTTTATAGTATAATTGCACATAACTTTAAACCAACTCGTTACACAACCCATAACCCTCTTCTTTTCTTTAGTTTGTATTTTTGTTTTCCATATTTGTCTTGTGAAGTGTTTTGTGCCATGTTTTATATAAAACTCATTATTTGGAAATGACCTTGTGAACAATTGTCTAAATCTTCTTTTCGATATTTGTTGAAATTGTAATAGCTAGAGGCATGATTTAGCTGGAATTCTCAAATGGAGACAATTGTGATTAAAAATGGAAGAATGTTGATTTAACTCTTCATTTTTTGATATGCAAGTTCTATGGCTCTGTCCAAATTTAAGACTCAATATAGTGCATTGATTTACCATGATGTATAAATTAATTTAGTTTGATAAAAGATAATTTTCTTTTTCTTTAAACTATTTAGATTAATAAATAGAAGGTTCCCAATGGGTAATCTGAATCCGTGCGTAAGAGGGTTTGGTAAAAGTAATTAAAACCCATAAAGTTACCTGATAAAGTTTGATAAAAAACTTAGATAAGCGGGTTAGAGTTTGGTAAGAAGGAATTTCGAGAATACCCAACCCGCTGCATCCTACATATAAACAATATTTACATCTATTAGTAGTATTATATGTGTACTTTTGATTTGCACTTTGAATTATGATTGCTCTTCAAAGTGTGATACTGGAGAATAGTCAAATTATATTTTTTTCCCCATAGGATTGTAAGAATGAGAAGATAAAACTGAGTAGTTATATCAGTATACAGCCATTGCATATTTCGATTTATCAGTAGACATACAACTTCCATAAAAGTTTCATACCCTTGCCTTTACTATTGTTTTGTTACAATAATATAATGATACAAGATGACTTGCTGATATAGAAATTTGACTTAAAACTTTTCCTTTGAGGGCAATTAGATCAGAGATTGGATGATTAAGCGTAAAAAAATAAAAGAAATCAACATACAAGTTAAAACTATAAAATTACATTAGTAAAAATATAATTTTTAGTACACATACGATCGCCTCCTGTAACAAAAAATTGTAGCTCCCGCCACTGAGATTAGGCCACAGATTGGAGTTTGCAATTATCATTGGCAATTGTAAAAGCCCTTGATCCATTTGCAATGTGATTAGCCAGATATGACTGCAATCAATGGAAACTGTGTTTTTCATTTATAGCACCACAATAAGTATCAGATTCATATGGTCTCCAGCAAATTGAACTCATACCTTTTATTTTTTTGTCTTGATTTTAATAGTTAATCTGAAATATTAACCTATATAATGTTTATTATTTTTTATTTTCTCCTTATAACTTGCAATTGCATTTTTTTTTTTGAATTCTGGACGATAAAATTAAATGGATATGTCACGTTATTGACGCCTTGGATTGATAAAACTAAATGGATATGTCAAAATGATCGTTTTGATCCTTTATCTTTGAGATCTGTCTAATTTGGTCCATAAGATGTGACCGCCTGCCAATTTAACCATGATTTTTTACAAAATGAAATCAATCCAAGAAGTCAGTCCCGTTATACAGTATGTGTACTCTTGAACACAAAGGATTTGAATTGAAAAAAATGAAAAAACACATGCATACAAAAGGGTTAGGATTCTCTCCATTGGATTTCTTTCCAATTATTTATATCCAAATTACTATAATTTTTTTAAAATCATCCGATTGTGTAATTATTTTACTTTCGATGTCTAGATCAACATACTAAAAAATGATATAATTTTGAGAATATTTTGGCATTCAATTTATACAAAAAAAATTGAACAGTGAAAAATGGCCCAAAAGTGTAAGAAAAATTTTTAATGATTAATTAGATGATAAAATTAGTCAAATTGTTACAAAATTTTATGTATAACTAATAAAAAGGATGAAACATACTATGAATGGTGTGAATTTTTTAAATCAATTTTCAAATCAATTTTACTCTCCGGTGCAACAGATAGGAGTCTAGTCCGCATACGCAAGCTCCAATTGCAATTCCATAGATTTTGCTCTCCGATTTTACCTATATCCTTAATTAGAGCTCTTCATTAATAATTTCCATCAAATATCAGTGGTACAAAAATTATGAATGTGAAACTGTAGAGCTAATGGGATAGACAAAAATCACTTGCTGCTTTAGTCCTACAATCACAACATCAGTTATTCTTATATTCCAAGATTAGTAAAGATTTATGAGTTAAGGGCTCTAAGTAAGGATGTGGGAAAGTTAGGAGATGGAAATTGACAGAATTCTGAGCGAAACTTATGGATTTTTTTTTTTTTTAATTCTGCTCCTCTTTATTTTAATGGTACACATGCTATGTGCGTTACCGTATCCATTAAAGTTCTATAATTTTCTATTAAAAGTCCGATATTAACTTTATTTTGTAGAAATAAGAGCTTAAATTGATAAGATGATGGTATGTAGGGAATCAAATTGGGCACGAACTTAAAAATAACGGATCAAATTGTTTTTAAAGGTCTACATGATGTCATGATGTGCATGTGATTGACTCCATGATAATTGTTTTAGTTTTCTATTACAGGTTCGATATTTCCTATCCTATCCTTTTTTTTCGGAGGCGACAACAGTTGTATAACCTAATTTATACTACATTAAGGGGGAGGGGACGGACCTAAGGAAGCCCAAGAATAACTCGTAGGGGACTGAACCACCACCAGACCAAAAGAATGCACAACACACCCGCCTGAATTTTTTTTAAAGCAAACCACTTAAATGTGACATTTTGATAATTCTTACTTCCCACCCCACCAAGTTAGGTGGTGGCCACCAGCCCAAAGGCTTTGGGCTGGTGGTTGATATTTCCTATCCTATCCAAACAATCTAAAAGTGGAAGTTGATGTCATGAACAGTGTTTTTGGTCCCCTATCAGCAAGGTCCACTAATTGTAGTGTTTGTTTTTTTACTATATTAGCCCCTCATTCCAAAAATACCCCTATATTGGTGACAGAATGTTGAGTTCTCTTGTTGGTATTTTCAACTTTTTAAACCTTTTAATGGATATGCTTTCTGGCCATTTCTTGATTTGTTTAACAACTGCCAGAGTCATCAACCACCACTCCATATTCTTCTCTCCTGATTATTTTATTATTTCCTTATTGCTCTTTTGGCTTTTTCTAACATAGTCCTATAGTCCTTTTAGAATGCTTGCTCATGTGACTGTATAATACTTCACCATGTTCTTAATCTAGGTCCTGTACTTTGTTCGAATTGCGGCTTCTGCAATTTTACTTATATTTTGATCTATAATGATCAAGTATACAATATGCAGCATTAAATCTATCACTCACACGTTAAATATACTTGCACTTTTCCATCTCTATATATATACTATTTTACTCTTATCACTTTAAATTTTGTATTTATTTTTAGAGTACTTGTCACTGATTACTAGATATTGAACGAGAATGTCTACCTACCTATTGAAGATCTCATGGTTTCCTGACTTTCCAAGTTCATAGTTCGTGTTTCTTTCATCTGCTTATGAACAAAACTTGGCTTTATATACAGTTATAGGCACAGTATTGACAAAAAGTAGCAAACGAATGACAACTCGAACGAACGTAGTTGCCAGTGTTTTCTTCAACCTGGGTTTAAGGTCCTTAACCGCACCTCCTGTCACCAATTAGCTGGATGGTGTTGGTTTGTGGGTTCCCCTTAGATTAGTTTCTGATTCAATTTGACGATGACTTTTTGAGTGTTCTAATCTAATTGAGTGTGTGTCTTTATTTTTGTCTATGGAAAATAAAAAAAGCCAGAGTCTTCTTGACTTTTATAATTATTAATCTGTTTAACATTTAGCTGAATTGAACTTTTTCTTGTCCATCCAATCATATTAGCATACTCTATTATACTGACATTCTATTGCTGAATTATGACCTTCCTATAACCTATGAAAACTAAAATTTTATTGCCACTAAATTTTTTGGGAGGACAGTATCCTTATTTTGTATATATAGGGTATTATGGTGTGTCATTATACAGGTCTTATATCATTGCATGTGTGGTGCGAGAGTTTTACACTTTCTTAGTGTAAGCTATGATTGTACTATCATCCTTTAGATTACCATGTGCAAATGGCTCGACTGCTCGCAAGGTATTTAAATGCTTTAGTGTGATTAAATTTGGTTTTTGGTGTATGCAAATTTTAAAGGTAAAAAAGAAAAAAAAATCTCAGTTTTCACTGAGATCTGGTTTCCTGGAAAAGATGGTTTTTGGTTATTAGTTTTAAGGCAAGAGAATCATGTCGAGGAATTTTCTTCTGGTCCAGATATTGTTCATCTGCCTTTGTTATTGTTGTCCATTACACATCTATAATTTCTTGGGATAATTTTAGAAACCTCCGGTGAGGTTTTTAACAATTTCATCTAGCTCCTTTAAGGTTTAAAAAATTACACATGCCTCCCCTAGGTTTACCAAATTGGTAACAAAAATTATTTAATGGTCAAAATTTTGAATGAATAACCCAAAATGCCCTCACAAAATTGTAAAGTTCATTTTACCTTCTTATAAAATTATTTAAAAAATATAAAAATGCACAAAATCTCAAACCCACTTTCAACTCTCATCCCTATTATTTTAAATCCTTCAAATGACCATATCTCAAATTAGTACCATTATCACTAGAAGTGGCAAAATGGATATATGGTTGATAAATGGTTTTAATTAAATGGATAGTGGATAAAAAATTGATCCAACCCAATTAAAACCATTTAATAAATGGATCTAAATGGATGTCATTTAAATGGATAGTGTAAACCATGATCCATCCATTAATCCATTTACTCTCCCAAATCCTAAATTTAAGATCCAAATGTTTTTTTTCCAAAAAATACATATCCCCAAAGTTCTATCCTTAAATCACCTAAAACCTTTTGGTAATAACAAATGCTTGTACTATTACTCTATTTCAGTTCTTCATAAAATTAGTTTAGTTCCAAGAAAATTTAACTGCTGTGGTCAATTTAACCTTTCATCATTACATTAAGTATCATTTTGTAAAGTAATGAACAATTAAGAACTTGGCTACATTTTTATAACTTTTGGGTGAATTAAATACGGCTTTACAGTGAAAAGAAGTTTACGTTTCCAATTTTTTGCACTCCTGTTCAAGAGGGATGCCTTGAATAAAAGTGGAGTTCTAATAAGAAATCTTATATTATTTGACAAGTAAAATATTTTCATCACATGTGCACGTAGTACCTAAAAATGTATGAAACTCCTTATTATACCATTGATATACAAGTTACCTTATATTACTTAGTAAATTAGGTGTCTTTTTTTTTTGATAGTTAGGTTGGGTGATAAGGGGAGAGGGATTATAAGTATGAGGTTGGATTCAAAACCTTTCACTTATTAAAAAAAAAAAAGAAGGTGTCATTTACGTATCTTAACCAATGTTGCGAGGACATTCGTTAGAAAAATTCTTTTTATAAATAAAAGAATTAAAAAAATAAAAAATTATTTTGACACTGCATGATGCATTCTCGCTTTTTTTTACTTAAGAATGTAAATGTTTGTAAATCATTACTACATGAGAATTTAATTAAAAAAAAAACAAGAGTAAAGACTAAAATATAATTTTGAAAAGGATGGAAGAAGTCTAGGAACTAGAAGCAAATAAAATGCAATTAATGTTATTGGCAACTTAGCATGTGAGGAAGTTATCAAGGAAAGAATAGGTGGTCCCACAAAATTAATTTGACATATGAGGAAGTTAGGAAGAAAAGAATAGATGGTCCCACAAGATTCTATCCCACTTTTTTATAAATATTTGCAATCACTATATGTGTTTTCTGTTTTTTAAGTTAAGTGGATGTATATGGATGACATGGATAATCCATTTAAATCCACCAACATAATTGGATTTAAATGGTTATCCATTTAAAACCATTGAATTTATATGGAGCATCCAAATCCATTTAAGGTTGGTTTATATGGATGGATTGGTGGATATGAATCCATTTTGACACTTCTAATTATCACTATGAACACTACCACCAGCAGTTCCTTAATTCTAAAACTTCAATCAAAGTTAAAAAATCAGTATTTTTGAACTCAAAAAATTTCAATAACTATATTAATATAACATCCTATCTTTCAAATATTGGGGTACCAATACCAGTCCTATCCTTTTCAAACCTTCAACTTACATCTTTCTCTATTCATATCGAGATCTTCCAAACAAAGTTAAAATTAATTTGTAATATGTTAAAATTGTGTTTAAAACATAATTGGTTATTCCACGAGTGAATTTTATTTTTGTTTTCATTAAATATCTAATTATGTGATGCACTACATTCATATGAATAAGATTAGGAGTGAATTGTTTAGTTGTATAAAAAATATTAATATATTAAAGATATTATGATCATTTTGTAGGGTTAAAGAAGCAATTATAGTATTAAAAATCGAAGAGTACTAGGTGAGATTGTCAGAAACCTCAAGGCCTTGAGGTTTCTGAAATTATCCCTAATTTCTTTGTCAACAATTATTGCTTTGTTTAATGAGTGACTGATATGCCTTCACATTTTCCTACGCTCATTTGCAGGCACTGCAATACTGTGCTTCAATAATTGCTGCTATCTGTAAATAGACTAGTGTTTGACTATTTGCTGTCAACATAAGTGAAGCTTGGCCGATTTCTAGGGTAGTTAGCAAATAATTTGCCAACCTGCTAATCTTTTTGTTTGTATTCTGACTTACCAGTACAACTGCCATCTAAGTTGGCATCATCTGTAAACATAACTCACCCTGTATAAACTAATTAACAAGTGTAAGATCTTCCCTTTATCTCTCTACATCACCACTTGGGTAAAAATCCAACCAGCGTTTCCTATAGAATCTCTGTAATGTCTTTCTTCTCCAACTAATTTTATCCTTTTTTAGATTAGGAATATTACATGCCAGATGAAAAAAAATACCTGGACAACCTCAAGCAGACGCGTGAAGCCCCATTAAATAGTACTTATAAAGATGAAATAGGACAACCTCAAGCAGATGAAATAGTACTTATAAAGATGGGAGACTACATTAGTAGACTGTGAATTATTAGAGATATTTTTATTGTAGCATTTTTTATGATGTGATGTATGTGAGATAAAAAGGTAATTGAAAAGGTAAAAATGTGTATTGGAAATTGTAATGATGATGTAAGCAAATAAATTTGGGGAAATAAAGCCCAATCCAAACAAACCCTATGTTTTAGTGGATCATTAGTAGACTATGTTGAAATGGTCGGTTGGGTCTTAAAGGCCTTAAATAAGGGATAATTTCATAAACCTCCACTTAGGTTTCTGATTATTTCACTGCATCCCTTCAGGTCTCAAAAATTACACTAGCCTCCCTTAAGCTTAATTATCTTGTAATATTTAGACCCAATTTATAATTAAAAAGTGATATTAGGAGAGAGAAGATGATATGATTCCATCATTGTTCCTCATCTGCTACATTATTTAATTAATTTAACACCAAACCACATATTAAAGAAAAATATTAAAATTTGTTGTTTATCATTATGGATCAAATCACATATAGTATCAAAAAATACTATCTTATTTTATATTTTTCATTTAATATGAAATCCAAATTACTCTTTTTAGTTACATACCCATTGTCAAACATGATCAACAACAAATAATAAAAAAAATTGCAACCAAAATATTACAGAGAACAAACTTTAACATTATAAATATTCTTGTCAACATATTAAGGTTAATTGTTGAGTTTTTGATATCATATGTGATTTAATCCCTAATAATAAACATCCAATTCTAGTATTTTCTTTAATGTTTGGACGAATATTAGATTAATGAAACAATTTAGTAGATGAGAAACAATGATGAAATTATATTATCTTCTCTCTCCTAATATCACTTTTTAATTATTTGTTGGACTTACATATTACAAGATAATAAACTCCAAGGGAAATTAGTGTAAATTTTAAAATTGAAAGAGAAGCCGATGAAATAGTTAGAAACTTCAAGGGAGGTTTCTGAATTTATCCCCTTGAATAAAGCCATATGACCATACGCCACATAGATTCATGACAGCGTATATGATAAATCCGCGGACCAAACTAGTTTCCTGTGAGAAAGAAAGCACAATACCCAACTAAGGAGATGCTTGCCCCAAGAACATAGTACTCTACTTGATTTAGATTAATGTAATTGATGTAACAGTAAAGTCAATTTCTTGGCCAGTATGACATAAAAGTCTTGCACCTACAATCGTTAAGACTGGACCGAAGACTGTCATAGTGATAAAATGCTGGAAAATGCCAGGTGCGATGCACCTGGGGAAATGTTCAAGTGCGGTGCATGTGGATTGTGTGGTGATTAGGTAGATTATGAATGGGATTATCTGGTAGCAGTTAGTTGGCATGTCAATGGGAAAAATGAGCAAGTGCATGTATTGGTTGAATAACACAGTAGGCAATTGTCTAGGTTCTAAACTTAATCGTGAAACATCTTCGAGAGGAAAAATACTCAATTGTGAAATATATACTGGCTTTTGCCAACAATCTTTAGCATATGTACGTGTAAAGTGTTGGGATCCAAAGCAGAATAAATCGCTATTAAAAAATTAAGAACGCAATAATTTAATGACATCAAGTCACAAGTATAAAATATAAACAACACTAGGGGAAAAAGCCCGCGCCATGCGCGGGAGTTTAGTACCTATAATTAAAGATAGTTAATAATTATTATTTAGTATTTTGTAGTATAAGAATTGAAGTATGACAATTTTATTATGTGATATTAAACAGAAAAATCATAAATTACATATTGAGTAAAAAATATAATATGCACTGAAATATAATTATAAAACACAATTAACCACTTTGCGTCTAATCTAATAGAATAAAAGATCTACTTATATCTGCTCATGCACTTTAGGGATATTAAAATTTGTTGTTTAGTTTGAATTTGATTTTGATATGAGTACAATCCACCTCATTATCTTGTCATATAAGTGAGATTTGAACAATTGGCATACTTGAAGAAATCATTGCTAGTGGAATTTCGGTTCTTGCAAGCCAAATTCTTTGATTTATATTGATTCCAAGGGCATATCATCATGAAACATCCACATTGACCAATCAATCAATTATGATTTATTGTATGATTTAGGACATATAGTAAAGCATCTCCTTCTCAGTAGGGGTTACAATCACAAAACATCAGTTTTTGACCTAGTTGCAAAGATATACAATAACTAACATGCTAATCTAGATGAATAGTTATCTCAAAAAAGGACTAAAACATCTTAATCCATTCAATTCAAGAAAACAATTAAAAGTAATGAAGAACATACTTTGGATCTACAGCCAAATACTTTTAAGTAGATAGTTAAATATATTGGCAAATCAAATGGAGTGAAAAATTGCCTAAATGGAATCATCAATAAAGTAGCAAAGAATTTGAAAATTACCGTAACTAATAGTTAAAACAACAAAAGAAGTAGATGCAATCTATAAATGAAAAATTTTATGCTGATAAACTTATTCTAAACCACAAATAACAATTAACAAATGTGATCTCCTCCCTATCAAGCCTATCTAAAATGGGCAATTGACTTAAAACACTAAAAAAAGTATTGCATATACAACTTGCAAGATTACAGATTTCTTACAACCAAAAAAGTATATTAGATAAAGAAAACATACCTATTGAAAAAGATGTTGCAAAATAGGAAAGAGGAGTAACTAAAATAACAACATCTGAATTCAATAGACTACATGATAGTGGAACAAAGTTATAAGTAAATGAAATGAATTTGAATAGATGGGGGTTACTATGGTAACGGCTAAGAAACCAAACTTCTCTACTAATCAGTATTAATTGTCTTAACATCTATATATCATAAGTTTGCACATAATTGATGAGAAAGGCTTTAAGAAATTAAGAGACTTGGATGTTAATCCAATTAAATGATTAAAAGGATTTTTATGTAATTTCACTAAAACACAAGCTGAATTCAATTGTACTCAATGTTTAATCGGATATCGAATATTGCCACATGTTAAACTTACCCATAGCTTTAAATGTCTGACAGAACATTTAAGTAATTATAAAAAAATCAAATTAGATATAATGATTCATATTCAATACTTCAATTGCACTTCAAATATTCTCATATTCCCAAAATAGCCCCACCCTTGCGGTTGAAATTTTTGCCTTAAATTCATTCTTATATAGCATAAGAACACCAAATTTAATATGGTTCAATTTTATGGAGAGAAAATTCTTCCTTTATTAATAGAGATAAATCCAATACCTCCGCGCACTTAACGTGTTCGGGCCGGGCTGGGGCGCCGGGCCCGGGCCACAGGGGATTAGTCGGGCCCCGTAAGGATTGACCCGGACACCCCTGTGTCGACAAAAGAAAAAAAAATAGAGATAAATCCAATACAAGAATATAAATTGAATCTCTCTCACCTCTCAAAATTCCTCTCACCGTGTGTAAAGGCTACATAGTTTTCTTGTGTGTCCTTGTACAGGATGTCAACTCCCACGTGTTTATTAATAAAATTTCTTGACCAACATCCATATAATAATAAGATATAACATGTATGGTAATTCTTAAACACATACAACAAATAGGAACTTCCCTAGTTACTACTTCAAGTTAATAGAAACTACCAAAATCTGTTTACTTCTACACAAAATAAAAATGTCTAAAAGAAAATTGGATGCATGATAGTGCTGGGTAGTGTTGCTAGATTGGGACCGGCCAAGCCGGTCTGACTAATCTCACCATGAGCTGACCTTCTTTCCGAACTAGCTAGCAGTATAAAAAAATCAGTCAAATTATCAAAAATCAGCCAAACTAATGGCCTAGTTCGACTTTTTGGTCTCATTTTCAAACTTTTCTTTCTTGTTTTTCTCAAACATAATTTGAGGTATCTAAATTATAAAACTTTCTTTTATTAATAGGAATAAAAAAAAACGCCACCACTTAGTATAAACACCAAAATCACTCACACCCCTAAACGATCTCTAAACCCAAGAAGTTTTCATCCCTTATCAATTTATCATCACTGATTTTGACTTGTATTAAAAAGCCATATTTCTAACAAAAATATCTCTAATTGGGTATAATTTGTTTTAATTTGGGTTTTCAACTAATTTTGGAAAATGAACATATTTTAAACATGATTCATATTTTTATATATAATTTTTAGATGTATATTTGATTGCAAGCCTAATATTTTATTTTGGTTTAATTTGAATTGGATATGATTTGTTTTAATTTGGTTTTTCAAGTAATTTTGGAGAAAGAACATATTTTAAACATGATTCATATTTTATATATAATTTTTAGGTGTATATTGGATTGCAAGCCTAATATTTTTGGAACATTTTGTATAGTTGACCGAAATACAATCAAGAACTTAATTTCAATATTTCTAAAACTTATAAAAATATAAAATAATTATGACATCATGCTGATATCAATGGATTTTTAAGATTGATCCGATCGATCCGACCAATTGACCCTTGATCTAATAGTTTAACCGAGTTGCTATTCGATCTGAGTTTAATAGTGTTGGTGGTGGGACTTAATGCTTTCTTGACCTTGCTTATTCCATTAACTATGATGCCCTGCTTGAATGATTTGTCTATGGTGCGGGACTATTGTACTCCATAGAAATTATTACATAGATTATATAAAAACCTTCGACATCATAACAAACAAATAACTACTAGTTCTAAGAATTAAAGGTCATCGATTCAAAACCTTCTATTTTCTTCACAGTTTCTAAAATCTCAAAAATTAAAAGTTTTTTTAAAAAATCAGCAAACAAATAACCTCAGTATGATTAACTGCATAGAAATTGGTTTTTTTCTTTCTTTTAAGGAATCAAATTCCACCTTAAACTGTTAATTCAAGTACCTTATTTACACCTTCAGGAACCTAAAGAAATTAGTGCGCTATCTTTTTGTAGAAGAAATCATCCACAAGTTTTAGCTAATGATTTAATGATCAGTTAATAACTCTCAAAATATGCAAGATTGAGGAGACATGAACACTCACAACTATTATCACATTGAATGTAGTTACTGATCATACTCTTGCATTAATTGAGCCTACATTCCTCAGACCAAAAATTAGATGCAATTCCTGAGGATGGCTTTCTTCTAGGAAACAATACAAGGCCAAAATCTCTCTATTTGACTTTGACTAGTAGAGATTGAAACATAGAAGAATATTAAAAAAATTGCAGCGGGTTAAACAAGCAGATGAACAGTGCACGTATTCATATGTTAATGTCAACATTTTTCTAGTTTAGTTTCTAAATATGTAATTTTAGTAGCTAAATTGTTTCACTAAGAATTTTGTTATGCACTGGAATTGCATGTCCTACATCATAGTTCCAATTTATAAGCGCCTTTACTACTTTGTTGTGCTCAAACAAAAGCCTGTCAATCGAAACTCTCACACAAAATATTGTATATCTAATGAAAAATTTATTAGAAGATGTGCTTAACCCTTATTCTCTTTCTAACTCTCTGCTCAATAAAAATTAGGGACAAAGTTAAGAGTTAGCTAGATTAGCCTAACTACATCTACCATGGATGACTGCAATAAAATCTCTAATGCATGCACCAACTATTCAACCGAGTTTAAGTTTTGTAATTTTAACCACGCTAGAACATGTGTATGACAGCACAAGAAAACATTGAGCCCCCACCACAAACCATTTAACAATATTCATTCTTTTTTTAAGACCTTTTGGTGCTCGGTGACTGCATTGGATCCGACTACTTTGGAATCAAGCATTATTGAACCCCTTTCGAGGTGGTTCTTCTAATGTTGTTTTCTTCGTCCACATGATTCGAACCTGTGACTTCACATAAGGGTATCAAGCACCTTGCTTCTTGACATAACAACAGTTGGTTTCTCCTTGCCACTTAAACAATATTCACTCATTACTTTTATGTGCATCTACATAAGCCTAAAGGTGAAAGTTCCTATGCACTTCCAGCATGTCAATTTCAATCCACAGTCTCTTTTCTTTTGTCTTTGCATTACCATTTTATCTAGGGTAAAATACACGGAACCTCCTTATAATTTCGCGAAAAGACATCTTACCTCCCTATCGTTTATAAACCTACATATAAACACCCTAAACTTCATAACTAAAGTGGAAATTGACCTATAACCGACTAAGTTACCAGTAACCTGATCGATTCAGAGTTAGAAGAGGCGGAGAAAGGCCGAAAACAAAAGAGATGGAGGATGGTTCCAATAGTAATCCAAGTTCGGCGGTGTGGTCAGCACCTCAGCTTCCCACTGACCAAAAAATCAGACGCATGAAACTCTATTGGCGTGCTGCTTTAATTTCCAACTTTATTCTTGGAGGTTAGCACCCACCCCCCAAAAAACAACTCCAATACTACTATCCTTCTTTCTTGCGCTCGCGCTACTTATTTCTGTACGTGCTTGCTTATAAATGCACGTCTACATTACTGCTGAATTTGCTTTGTGAAATGGTGATTGCGAGGATTTATGAAGATGCTCTGTGTTGAACGATTGAAACCCAATTTCTTCATTTTTTCCCCGCATTCTTGAGTTGCTGTTTTACTTGGGTTCCTCCTCCTTCTTGACAATATTGCATTTTTATATGTCCATCCATTTTGTTCAGGATAGTGTGCTTGGCGGTGATCGTTTGAAATGGGGTTTGAGGCATGTGCCTTTTAGCCCCAGAAAGTTGGAGGAAAAGGAGGTGGGGATATTGGCAGTGGGGGAATGGTTGCCTATGTTTTGTTTGATTTAATGATAGGACGTCACATTGTGCTGACACTTAAATGTTGAATGATCAGGGCAGCATAATCCCATGCCGTTTTCAACTTAGATTCATGATATTTCACCAACAATTTAGTATACAAATCCCTTGTTTTAGGGTTTTTTTCTTACACAGGATGAACGAGAAAGAGTCTATTCTTGATTCTCTCTCCCTCTCTATTATAAATGAGGGTATTTTGGGTATTCGACCTACAGCCGGTAACTCAGCCGGTTAAGAAGTCAATTTCCACTTTAGTTATGAAGTTTAGGGTGTTTATGTGTAGGTTTCTAAACGATAGGAAGGTAAGGTGTCTTTTTCACGAAACCATAAGGGTTCCGTATATTTTACCCTTTTATCTATTGCTGTGAGAACCAAATGACTATTGTTGTAAGTCCTTTTCACTCCCGCCCAGAGTGAATTGTTGGAATGGCCGAGTAAGTTCATTATTGCTTAAAACTTTTGAGCATGCACTGAGTCAATCCAAGATAATCAGAATCCAATGAACTGGCCACCGAACCAAAAAAAAATGCAAATGAATAGATTCATAAAGGAAAAAGGCATCCTTTGGTTCGCATTATACATACTTTATCTATTATCAGTGTACAAAAAACTAATCTTTAATTAAATACATACAATAAATATTCATAAAATAACTAAACTATCCAGTCATTGAATGGGAGACCCACTAGTTACCACAGCAATTGGGTCCATTTACCACATGTTATTCTCACGGCCAACAATCACCCATTAGATTTTGAGCCCACAACCATTGGAAAAACAGCCCAAGCCCTTCCTATCAGGTAAATTATGAGCTTGCGCAAAGAGTAGGGGTGTGCATTCGGTACAAATTCGATTATTAGGTTATTTAAATTTGATTATTTCACTTGTAAAATTCTAAACCATTTTCAATTTTGAAGGGAATAACCGAATTCAATTCAGTTAAACGGTCATGAAATTGGTCATAACTGAATTGGATAGTAATTTTCACATAATTAAATGGGACTCACTTGTGTAGTTGTATAGACTTAGTCATTTATAATTTATTAATGATGTATTGCATTACACTTACATTTATTCATATTTTTTATATAGTTTAAATGCTTAATTTACAAATAATTTGATTGCTTTCAATGGTGAATGCTAATACACTAATATATTGATATGCATTTCATATACATTCGTTTAGATTGGTTAATCATAGTACTTAGTTGTCTACATTTAAACAAGATTAGTGATTAGAGAATATAAATTCACATATTGTATATGTAATATAAATTTAGAGTATACTAATATTTGCAAATTAAAAGTTACACATTCAAATATTTAATAATCCAAACTTGAATGATAAACCAATGTCTAAATTATAATTACTAATTATTTTTAATATTTAGTATTACACTTATACTTATTATCTAATCCTAGTTATGTATAAAATGGTAAGTATTATTGTTATGTATTATTGTATATGTGTATTATTATAATCATATAACAAATACTAAAATAGTATATTATACATCATTATATATATATTTTTTATTATTATTATAGGTACATGATAATACTATATACTATCTATTATTAATAGCCTTTATCTGTATAATGTATTAATAGCATATAGCATATATCTATATAATATATAATTTTATAAACAAATTTAATATTCGAATGCAGTAATACAATACCTTATTTCGTTTTACCGAATTTGAATTCGAAATCAATTATTATCAAGTTGAAAATCTCATTACCTATTTCATACCATATTTGAATTCAGTGAATTTAGTAAATACCAAATTTGTACCAAATACCAAATACCCGATTTCAAATTACCAAATTAAATTTGAAATTGGGTATGAATTTGGTACATACCAAATTTGTTCACCCCTAACAAAGACTGCAAGGTGTCTGTTATATACACAAATCTGTGAAGGCACTATTTAATCTTTTTTGCTTCAACAACTTTTTAAAACCTAATAAATATGTCGATAATGCAGAATGACGTACTTTGTCAAATTATTATGCAAGTTTAGATTTAAAAAAAAAGGATCTAAATAGGATGTGCGTGTTATTTTTTCCTCCTTTTTTTGACGAATTGCCAAAGTGTAATAGTTAAATAACTGCATTCATAACTTGAATTTTAGTACCCCGCCAAATTTTTTTTATAGAAGTACATTTTAAGTACACATTTTCTATGTATGTAATAGTTTAATAATTATAATAAAAAATTGAAATTTATCACCACGGACATTGACTTTTATAATAAAATTAAATGTTTAGAGTAATTCAATTAGTTATTTTGCATAAGATCATTATAGTTTTTCACAATCGTACCTTCCTCTCTTTAATGAAACTGTAAAAGAAAAAATGCACTTTTCATCCTCAAAGGTTGGGTTGATAACCAATTTCGTTCTCAAAGTTTCACCAAGAATACATTTCATCTTCAAAGTTCCTGAATTTTGGCCAATTAGGGACAATTGACAGAATAACACTCCATTTGGACGGAAAGCTGCACGTAAGAAGCATGCCCCGTTAGAACCAACTTTGCACCCAACAAAAAACGAGAAAAACCTGTTCTTGCTTCATTTATGTCCTCTCCGCTCCTCTACTTGTTGTAGTCGTAAAAAAATTTCTAACCACCCTTACCATTCTAAATCTAGTCATTTGCTGGCAAGAAGGTTGATATAAATGGTCCACATCTACTTATTTATGGGTTATAGATGACTTGGATTTGAGTATCTATCCAAATGCATTAAATTATCCCAGCCCATTTAATTTAATTTAATTTTTATTTTTTACCTAACAAAAAAATATATAATAGAGGAAACCCTATTTGCAAAAATAGAGGAAAGCCAAAAAAAGCTGGTAGGTTGTTGTTTCTTTATCTTGTATAGAAACTACCAAATGTTTATAACTTTAATTTTAGGGATAATTTCAGAAACCTCAGAGGAGGTTTTTGACTATTGCAGGTAGGTCCCCTCTAATTTAAAAGATTACACCTACCTTCTCTACCATTAGCATTTCAGTAACAATATAAACCCACTATACTAAATTTGACCTAAAACCCCTAAAATACCCCTTTGTTAGTTAGAACGCACTCATGAATTTCTTCCACATCGTGACTATTGCAATCGGCATAACTACCACCCTAACGAAGTCAATAAGCCACTTTAACTTAATCCTCATATTCTGATAATTTCGAAAGCCCAACTTTGCCGCTCTAAAGTTTCCTATGCAAATCAATTATGACAATTAACATTTGCATTCAACCTAATCTTTATCTTCAAATTTTTTTGCCTGAATTTTGCATCTAAATTGACCAATGTCATTATTCAAACAATCAAAATGGATGCAACCTTGTTGATGCTAAAATAATCTAACCCACCAAAAATACCAACATGGAGTAACCAAAAACAACATTAGAGACCACATTCTATGCTTTTAGGCAAATTTGATTATAGTGCTTATATACCAAAATTCTTTTTTTTTTTTGCACAATTGGTATAATAGTGTAATCTTCCTCAATCTATGTTTCTTTTTTAGTTATCATTTTTATTTTCTTGTTTATACTCTGTATCACCACCATTCTTTTCATCTTCATTTAGTTTGACAATAAATATGCTTTGACAACTTGTCATTTAGCAATTTCAATTCAATAATACTTACAAAAAAGGAAAACAAAAAAAAAGAGAGAGGATCTATTTCCATGATAATGAGGATTCGGAATGTATTAGATGGTTGTGTAGATGGCGACTATAGAAAAAAATTGGACTATGAAATACAGGAGAGAAAGGATAAGAGAAAGGATCGAAGAGAGAGAATAAGAGTTTGTTTTATGTGGTAGCCATTCTTTTAAAATGAAAGATTAGTCTTAGTTGTAGGCTTTTTAGAAATTATCAATAAGTGAAGGATATTATAGCCATTTTACTGCATGAATGGAGAATAGTGTAATTATTCAAAACTAAGGGAGGTGAGTGAAATTGTCAGAAACCTTAGGGGGAGGTTTTTGAAATTATCCCTTTCATTTATCTTGTCCAAATATTATCACCCCTTTATAACTTCTTTTTTAACCTTCTCTAGAAATGAAAAAAATACTAGCTATGCATGGGATTCTTTATGGCCTTCTTTTATTTCCCATAAACTATCAGCTATTTGTTGCTTTCATCCATTTGAAAAAACTACTAGTTATTTATGGGTATGATTTTCAGTTCCAACCTAAAATAGGCATTATATAAAAAAACCACTAGCTGTTTTTATCTTCATGCTGATTTACATGTCAATAAGGTAAGAAGGAAAATGTTGGTAGAGGTTTTTTGCCTTAAATTTTAACAATCCGAAGTAGCAACCAAACTGGATATTGTAAACAAATTAATATAACCAACTAAAACGATCAAAAAAGAAGAGGCATAGGCTTGTCAAAAGTGCATTTGAAGTGGTCCTTGACATGGCTCCTACTGAATTTGGACCATAAACAAAATAAAGCAATGGTACAAAATTCAGAATCCAAAAGTTATAACACTAGTGTCTGCACTTCCGAACGGGTTTTATCCCTTTTTTGTTGGTTCTAACAGAACATACTTCTCACATGCAACTTTCCATCCAAATTGAATGTTATTCTGTCAATTGTCCCTAATTGGCCAAAATTCAGGAACTTTGAGGATGAAATGTATTCTTGGTGAAACTTTGAGGACGAAATTGGTCATCAACCCAACCTTTGAGGATGAAAAGTGCATTTTTCCCTTTGATTTTATAAGTTTAGCAAATTACAATATCAGCATTTACGAATTCTATCATGCTTACAGTAGACATATTTGTTATTTTCCCCAAAGGCAACACTATTAAATCAGCTAATTGACCCCAAATGAATAAATTGGGAAATTCATCATACTATTGTGAGGTATTTAAAAACTAATTCTTTTGATGATACAATAAGAAAAATTTTGTGAAACAAAACTTTAAAGTAAAATATCCTGAAAACACAGTGTAGACATAAATATTGACGTAAAATTGAACGTAAAAAATGCAATGCATTTTCTGTCCGGCCCTAAAAGCTCTTGGAGTACCGCCAATGATCTGGCGATTTCCGCGATTTCTCCCTCCTGATTTCCTTGTCTACTTCAATAGCTTGCTCAAGCTCTTCTGCACTGGATTCTCTACATTTCAATTCTTTGACCGGAATACCGTACTTGCTAGCTTCATCAAGAATAGCACTTTTTTGGGGGTTGGTGGGACTGTAAACAACTTCATGGGTGTAAGTCCCTAATTTCCTCAGTACCCAAACGCACCGAACATCAGATGGTTCATCTGATAACACTCCAATAGGATTATCTCCAATTATTCTCATCTTGCCTCTTAAGTCACCATTTACCATATCATTCCATTGATTCTTGAAAAATTTGAATTGATCGGAATGCTTCTTGATATCTTTCTTGATATATGGGATCTGATTTCGTGTAGCCAATTTCATTTGGATATCAAGCTCTTGTATCTTCTGTGAATGAGTCTCTTGTTGGTTCAGCAACCATGCAAGATGGAGCAATATGGGTTTCAGTGTAGGATAGTCATCCCTTAAGCTCATAGGAGTGATCATTTTCGTTGATATGCAGACACAAAGAAACAACTGCTTCTTGTTTTTTGTTTTTTGTTGATATAGGGAGGGAAAAAAACTCCTTGATACTGAATCTTGAGAGATGAAGATTCGAAATAGGGGGAGAGTTGAACTTGAAAAGGGATGGAAATTGGAGAAGAGAAAAGGTTTCTCTGTATCAATACTTAATGAAGATGAAGAGAGATAGAAGAGGGGAAGCGAGAGGAAGGTGTTTGTAGAAGAAAAGTTTGGATTACAGAGAGTATAAGAATGATGATTTTGTTTAATAAGCAGAGAATTGTAGTAGAAAGTATGTGGTAGTAAGAAAGAAATGTAGATAAAGATGTATAGTCGTCCTCAGCTTTGGTTTGGATTCTGTTTTGAAAATAAGCATCAAATACCACCGTTTCTATTAAAGTTCACTCCCAAATCCTAATAAGTTGTGATTTTTAATTAATACAATTTCCAAAGTTGTGATTTTTTGGTTGCAAGTACAAAATGTGTCAGGAAGAGATATAATTGGCCCCATACTAAAGCTATTTCATATCACCATAAATTAAACGGGACAGAAGTTATGGTTAATTATCTTCTAATCCTAATGGTTATATGACTGAAACAAATTTGCGATTGTGAAGCTTTTGAACTTGTCTTCATGGTATGGGAACGAATTCTAGGGAAAAGAGCTGCCTGATGAGGAAAACACAATCTTTACTTAAATACTACTCTACTAGTTAGCTGTACTTCTTATGGAGTCAATACATGTGTTTGTGGGATAATTTTAGAAACCTCCTGTGAGGTTTTGTTACAATTTCACAGGTTTCTGTGAACTTTTGAAAATCTCATATGCCCCTCTTATTTGGAATAATTTTGTAATATATCAGTCTAATTTTGCAAAATGTGAAATAAAAAACTGTTTTTGGGATAGAGAATTGAATTTTGTACAAGAATACTCTTTTTATTTCCTCCAACAATTTTTCTAAAGAAAATATTATGTCAATTAAAAGTTGAAATACAAAAATAAATAAATAAATAAATAGGGCATAGGTGAAATTTTATGCATAATGTAGCATTTACAGTAGCAACCTTAAGATGATTAGAAGCACCAATGGCTACTTCTTGTTACGGCTAATTTTCATGCTAACTGAACAGAATAAAAGTCCAACATCTAAGCCATGTACTATTGTATTTAGTAGTTTATGTTGCAACTAATTCCCTTTATATCACTCAATGGCTATTTGTCCACATCATAAACATATTATTTCCATGATCAATAATAAAAAGTATTAAAAAAAGTGTAGGTTTTATGTTACTTGTCCACCTACAACTGATTATAACCTAAACAATATCATCTAAGCATGATCAGAACATGTACCATGTAAATTATTTATAACCTACACATGTACCATGTACCATGTTGTTACGAATTAAATTCACATCTCTACCGTCTAAATCTACACCTTTAATGTATTAATCACCTGTGCCATGTAAATTGATTACTTATGCTATTAGTATTAAAAGTTGTATCTTGTGCAGATTTAAGATGGTGGGATGCGGATTTAACCCCTCCTTATTCATTCTTTATCACTTGTTAAAATAGAACGTATGAGATTAAAATCACAACCATCTTGTCACTTGCCTACCAATTATTGATCATGAATTCATTAACCTAAAATGTGCCATGACTCACGAGTAGATATAAGATATAACCAATTTGATGTCTTGTATGTCTTGTCCGAATAACGTGCCTTTGTACACCCAATTTTCTAAAGACAGTCGAATAAGTTTTTCGATTCAGGTTAATTCTGTTTTTTGTCATGGAGTGTAGAGAAATTGCAGGGAGATCTTCCCAGTCCAGCTTGAAGAAAGAAGAAGGCATGTTCCAGTTTACAAAGAAGGCACGATTGATCAGCTTGAAGAAAGGAGAAGGCGCGACGTTAAAACCACGCCTTTTCCTAGCACAACTGAATTGTGCTTCTGTTATGAGCAAGTGGAGCTGATTATTCTAGAATCCCACGTGTCCTTACCTTATTGGCCTGTTTAGAAGTTAGTTAGTCCGGAAATGGCCATAAAGGCTCAAAGGCTCCTAGTAATAGCTAAGTTTTGTCATTTTTTCCAATTGGTTGTAAAATGAGACTTGGCTCTGCCAATCTCCCTCCTCTCCCTCGCACATTTTTCCCTTCATTCTTTCCCCTTCACTCTGAATCCGTTGTTTCTGTTTCTGTAATTGATTTCCCAAGTTTTTAGTGAGAAGTTGAATTCATTATTTTCCTTCAATTTCCTATTCCATTCAATTTCTTGTTAAGAACTAGTTCACTGCTGCTGCAAATAATCTATCACCATTGCTGTAATCTGGTTCTATACCATAATAGTGGTATCAGAGCTTAGCTACGAGCCATTGGGATGACAAAATCACACGATGAGGTGTTAAGGAAGGATCTATCTGAGCTAGGCAATATGGTCAAATATCTGGAGCACAGACAAGAGTGCACAGAGAGAACCCTTAAAAATCTAGACCAAAAGTATGAAAGTATGATGTCTATGATGGCACAGATGATGGCAAAGTTCAATGACAAGGACAAAGAGGCGGAAAGTAGCAGCTCCATAGGAGGACCCAAGGAAGGAGGCAGGAAGGGAGAAACACAAGGGGAAGGCCATGGCAGATCAGATTGGAAGGAGAGCAGATCCTATACCAGAGTACCTAAGATGGAGTTGCCTAACTTCACAGGAGATAATCCAAGGGAATGGATCCGTAAAGCTGACAAGTTCTTCAAGATCAATAGAGTGGAGGAGAACATGAAATCTGAGATTGCTGAGCTGTACCTGAGAGACAAAGTAGACACCTGGTTCCATGGGGTGTTCAGTGGCAGGGGAACCATTCTATGGACTGAATTGGCCACTGCTCTATGTGAGAGATTTGGAGAGGGCACTCCAGAGGAAACTATTGAAGAATTCAACAAACTGAGGCAGGGAGGATTTGTAGCAGACTACCTGGAGAAGTTTGAGCTGCTCAAAGCACTGGTAATGCCTTCCCTCTCTCATTTGGCTGATTCATATTACAAGGCATGTTTCTTGAGTGGCTTAAAGGAGGAAATAGTCAATATGGTTAAAATGGCCAAGCCCCTAACTTTGGCTGATGCAATAGAAGCAGCCAAGCTACAGGAAAAAACCTAAAAGCCATACAGAAAATTCACAAGCCCCTACCTAACACCCTCCAGTCACACAAATCCCTTTTCCACCCATAGAACCATAACAAATGGAACCCCTCCACTTCCAGAACCTCAGATAAATCTCCCACAAACAGTTACAAAAATCCAAACAACAACACAAACCAGCTCAAAAGGGTCACCCCTAGTGAGTTTAATATCAGAAGAGAGAAGAGACTGTGTTATAAATGTGCTGAACCATACACTCTTGGCCACGTATGTAAACAATCACATATCCACCTCTTGCTAGTAAATGATGAAAATGAGGACCCTGTAGCTAATGAAAGTGAGAAGGAAGCTGAACCTGATGTTTTCTGTGACTGCATTGAGGGCAAGTTGGGGGATGAGCACATAGAAGTTTCTGTCCATGCTCTAGCAGGAGGAAGTGAGCACAAAACTATCAGACTGAAGAGGATAATAAAGAGGAGAGCTGTCACTGCACTAATTGATAGTGGCAGTACTCACTGCTTCCTAGATGAGCAGCTAGCTAGAAACCTGAAATTGGACAGTAGTGGACCTCCCTAGTTGTTAATGTAGCTAATGGGGAGAAGGTACAGTCTAGAAGTCTAACTAAGCCTGCAGTATGGAAGATGCAAGGCTATGAGTTCTAGCACCAGTTTAACACACTGAAGTTGGAGGGATGTGATATGGTGCTAGGAGTAGACTGGCTTGCCAAATTCAGTCCCATGGAGTTTGACTTCAAGGGGCTGAGTGTGAAGTTCAAGAGGAAAAATAGCAGGTAGAATTGAAGAGAGAGAGTGATCAGGTGCAACTAAGGTTGATAAAAGGAAGTAGATTGCACAAGTGGGCTAGGAAATAGGCCTATGGAATTTTGAAACAACTGAGTGCAGTAAATGAAGAGGTGCATGATAGTGATAATATATCCCCAGAGATAGAAGGAGTATTGCAGGATTTTGATGAGGTATTCAAGGAACCTTAAGGACTGCCCCCTGAGAGGAGTCATGGCCATTCCATTATCCTTAAAGAGGGATCCAAGCCTTTCCAGATCAAGCCATACAGATGTCCCTATGTTCAGAAGACTGAAATTGAGAGGCTGGTGCAGGAAATGTTGGGAAATGGTATCATTCAGCTCAGCAACAGCCCCTTTGCATCTCCTGTCCTGCTGGTAAAAAAAAAGGATGGCACCTGGAGATTCTGTGTTGACTATAGACAGTTGAATGAGCTGACAATCAAGAACAAATACCTAATACCCCTTATTGATGAACTTTTAGATGTGTTGAATGGTTCCAAGTTCTTCACCAAGATAGACTTAAGGGCAGGGTACTTCCAGATCAGAGTCAAGGCTGAAGATATTCCCAAGACTGCATTTAGAACTCATCAGGGGCTCTATGAGTTCAAGGTGATGCCATTTGGGCTGACCAATGCCCCTGCTACTTTCCAAGGCCTGATGAACCAGGTGTTCCAAAAGCAGCTGAGGAAGTTTGTACTGGTGTTTTTTGATGATGTCTTGGTATACAGCTCAAGTTTACAGGAGCATTTTAAGCATGTTGCAGAGGTTCTGAACATCCTCAGAGAACAACAACTGTATGCCAAAAGGAGCAAATGTGCCTTTGCTCAGACACAAGTGGAATACCTAGGGCACATCATCTCAGCTGAAGGGGTGAAAGCTGACCCTAGGAAGATTGAAGGTATGATGAAGTGGCCTAAACCAGAAAATGTAAAACAGCTGAGGGGATTCCTAGGCTTGACTGGGTACTATCGAAGATTTGTTAAGGGATATAGCAGTATAGCTAGGCCATTGACTGCACTGCTGAAGAAGGACAGCTTCTAATGGGGGACAGAAGCTGAAGAAGCATTTCAGAAGCTCAAACGAGCCATGTGTGACACACCTGTACTGGCCCTACCTGACTTCAACAACACCTGTACTGGCCCTACCTGACTTCAACCAACCCTTTGTAATTGAGACTGATGCCTGTTACAATGGAATAGGGGCAGTATTGATGCAGAACAGGAGACCATTAGCCTATATCAGTCAAGGTTTGGGGCCAAAGAATATGGGATTATCTATCAATGAGAAAGAATTATTGGCTCTAGTGACAGCAGTCTCCAAGGGAGGCACTACCTGGAGGGTCAGCACTTCATCATTAACATTGATCATCAGAGCTTGAAGTACTTATTAGAACAAAGGATCACCACTCCCCTGCAGCAGAAATGGTTAACTAAGCTCATGGAACTGAGTTATAAGATCCACTACAGGAAAGGCAAGGAGAATGTGATAGCAGATGCCTTGTCCAGGAGAGGTGATCAAGGCTTGGAGTGCACTGCAATAACTACCATAGTACCAGAATGGATCAAAGAAGTGATTAGCAGCTTCCAAGGGGATGACTGGGCGCAGAACAGCATCAAAGAGGTGTTATTGAAACTAGACCAAATTCCCAACCTCAGTTACCAAAATGGTGCACTGAAGTTCAAAGGGAGAGTGGTTGTGGGATCTAGAGGAGAGATAAGGAAGAGGCTGATCAGCACCCTACATGACTCCCAATCGGAAGGACATTCTGGCATACAAGCAAGCTTCATGAGAGCCAAGCAATTGTTCTACTAGCCAGGCGTGTACAAAGACATTAAGACAGTAATTCTGGAATGTGATGTCTGTAGGAAATGCAAGGATGAACATGTGTCCTATCCAGGGCTACTGCAGCCCCTACCAGTTCCACAGCACCCTTGAAGCCATGTTACTATGGATTTCATTGAGGGATTGCCTAACTCTGAGGGGAGGGATACCATTATGGCAGTGGTGGACAGGTATACCAAATATGCCCATTTTCTGAGCATCTCACATCCTTTTGATGCCCCAAAGATTGCCAGAATATTCCTGGATGGAGTAGTCAAGTTACATGGAGTACCCCAAAGAATGCTATCAGACAGGGATAGGATCTTTACTAGTCAATTTTGGAGTGAATTGTTTACATTGTTGGGAGCTAAGCTGGACCTCAGTACAGCTTACTATCCACAATCTGATGGCCAAACTGAAAGAGTAAATCAGGTACTGGAGATGTACCTCAGATGCTATTCACATTTTGAACCAAAGAAGTGGAATCATTGGTTGACTATGGCAGAATGGTGGTATAACACCAGCTACCACACAGCCATCCAAATGACTCCCTTTGAAGCCCTATACAGGCAGGCACGCCCCAACTGGCTCTGGGACCATACACTCAGGCTAAGGTGGCTGTAGTTGGGGACTACTTGAGGGAGAGGCATAAGGTTGACATTACTCTGAAACATAACCTGAAGCAGGCTCAAGAGAGGATGAAAAGATATGCTGATAAGAGGAAAAGTGAAAGGAAGTTTGAAGTTGGAGATTGGGTGTACTTGAGACTACAGCCTTACAGGCAAGGTTCAGTGGCTATGAGAGGCAACACCAAGTTGTCAACACGATACTATGGACCCTATGAGGTGGTAGAGAAGGTTGGGGAGGTTGCATACAGGTTGAAGTTGCCAACAGGTTTAAAGATACACCCTGTTTTCCATGTCTCTCTACTGAAGAAAAAGGTTGGGAACCAAATTACACCTGTCTTGCAGCTACCAGAGGTTGATGGAAAGGGGCACTTGAGGGTCGAACCAGTTGCAGTGTTAGACAGAAGAATAGTCAAGAAAAGGAATGCAGCTGCAGTGCAATGGCTGATTCATTGGTGGGGAACAGATCTAGCAGAGGCAACATGGGAATTTCCAGAAGAAATTGGGGAGCAGTTCCCTCAGTTTCAATCTTGAGGACAAGATTTTTTTAAAATGGGGAGGCTTTGTCATGGAGTGTAGAGGAATTTGCAGGGAGATCTTCCCAGTCCAGCTTGAAGAAAGAAGAAGGCGTGTTCCAGTTTACAAAGAAGGCGCGGTCGATCAGCTTGAAGAAAGGAGAAGGCGCGACTTTAAAACCACGCCTTTTCCTAGCACAACTGAATCGTGCTTCTGTTATGAGCAAGTGGAGCTGATTATTCTAGAATCCCACGTGCCCTTACCATATTGGCCTATTTAGAAGTTAGTTAGTCCGGAAATGGCCATCAAAGGATCCTAGTGATAGCTAAGTTTTGTCATTTTTTCCCATTGGTTGTAAAAGGAGACTTGGCTCTGCCAATCTCCCTCCTCTCTCTCACACATTTTTTCATTCATTCTTTCCCCTTCACTCTGAATCCATTGTTTCTGTTTCTGTAATTGATTTCCCAAGTTATTAATGAGAAGCTGAATTCATTATTTTCCTTCAAATTCCTGTTCCATTCAATTTCTTGTTAAGAACT